>NC_056733.1:73619912-73919912 GCF_019279795.1 Protopterus annectens | reverse complement strand
CAATGAGAATCATTTTGGCTCTCAAAACGGTTGCTTTCTGGATAACTTGAGGGATCAGGGGAAAAGGAGGAAAGGCATAAAGAAGTCCCTGGGGCCAATCCTGGGTCAGAGCGTCTCTGGGGGGATGGCCTGACAGAGGGAAGAGAGAGAAGAAGTCTGGGCATTTGCTGTTTTGGGGAGTAGCAAAAAGATCGCAACATGGGTGACCCCATTCCAGAAAAATCTCCTCCACTATAGATTGCTTGAGAGACCACTCGTGAGGCATGAGAATAGCTCTGCTCAATCTGTCCGCTAAAATGTTGGTTTTCCCAGGGATGTGCGTTGCTACCAGAAACAGATGAGAGGAGATCGCCCATTGCCAAAGTCTGAGCGCTTCTCGACACAAGGGGTAGGACTTGGTTCCGCCCTGTTTGTTGATATACCAAACTACAGACATGTTGTCTGTGTGGACTGCAATTGTCCCTACAGGAAGAAAGTCATTGAGGGCTTGCAACGTTAAAAGCACCGCTCTCATCTCTAGGACATTTATGTGCAGGTGGTACTCGAACGGTTGCCACGTCCCATGAACCATCCTGCCCTGATGAGCCCCCCACCCGATCAGGGAGGCATCCGTGGTGACAGTGGCTACCGGGATGGGGGTACAAAGTGTCTGCCTTGGTGAATCTGGGGAGAAGTGATCCACCAAGCAAGATGATTTTGCAAATCTGTGTCACCAGAATTTGGTGACGCATTGGAAGTTGTTGGTAAGACCACTGAGTGAACAACATCCACTGAAGAAGGCATGTAGAAGCGAGCCAGGGAAGAAGAGTAATGGCCGCAGCCATGAGACCTAATACCTTTAGAACCATTCTGGCCTGTACTTTCTTGTTGGCTAGAATGATCCTGACATGACTTTGAATGTCTGAAACTCTTTGGTCTGTAAGGGTAGCTGACATCCGAACAGTGTTTAAGTTTGCCTATGAAAGTAATAGACTGGCAGGGCAATAAGGATGACTTTTCGAAGTTGATCGAGATGCCCAAATGAGAACAAAGATTTATTGTGAAATCCCTGGCTTGAACAAGCTGATGCCTGGTGGTGGCTGACAGGAGCCAGTCGTCGAGATACGGAAACACCTGGAATCCTTGACGTCTCAGGTGAGCCGTGACCACTGCCATGCATTTGGTGAACACTCTGGGGGCTGTGGTGAGACCAAAGGGCAGGGCTCTGAACTGGAAATGACTGGACCCCAGCCGAAAGTGGAGAAATCTCCTGGAGCGTCTGTGAATTTTTATGTGGTAGTACGCATCCTGAAGATCTATTGAGCACATCCAGTTGTCCTTCTGCAAGAAAGGCAGAATCGACTGAAGTGTGACCATTCGGAATCTTGTCTTCCTCACAGACTTGTTGAGTCTGCTGAGATCCAATATTGGTCTCCAGTCTCCCGTCTTTTTGGGGACCAAAAAGAACCTTGAGTAGATTCCGGGCTCTGAATGGTCTGTTGTAACTGGCTGAATGGCTCTTTTTTGCAGTAGTTTTGAGACTTCTAACTCTGCAATTTCCCTTAGACCGGGTGGTACATCTGGAAGGGAATTTGAGGGATAGAAAGGACTTTCCTCGAAAGGAATTTTGTAACCCTCGGATATGATCGACTGTACCCATCTGTCTTGAGTGAGAGAACGCCAGGCTTCTGGGTACAGCGATAGTCTTCCCCCGACTGCCTCCAAGGAGGGACAGCCGGGCAACATCTCAGGGATGCTGAAAGGGCTTGTCAGAGAGAGACTCTCTGTTTCCCTGGTTTTGTGGACCCCCTCTGCTTCTAGAGCGGCGTCTGTTGTTGTTACCCCCTCTGCCTCTAGGGGTAAACTGACCACGTGAGTCCGGCGTGACTCCTTGGGATTTGCGGAACCACATTTTGCCACCCTTCTGTCCTTTGGGATAAGGTCTAGAAGGGGTGGAAAAACGGACTCCTACGGCAGAAAGAGTTTTGCCGTCCTGCTCACACCTGGTCAACGTTTCCTTCACTTGAGGGCCAAACAAAGCTGACCCATCAAAGGGAGAGTTTGTGAAGGACGCCTTAAAGGGATCTGCAAAATTACATAGCCGCATCCAAGCTTGGCGTCTAAGAGCCACACCTGTACCTGCGGCCCTACTCGCTCCATCAGCAGCATATGATATCAGCCGCATGGAGGAGTTTGCAATGGAGTTAAGGGTTCCTAGCTGCGAAGCAATTTTTCCTGAGCCCCCGCAGCTGTAGGATCCTGCACAACTTCACCTAGCTCCTTAAGGATATCCCTTTGGAGTCTGGTGAAGTGACAAAGATAGTTCAGCGAACGCATAGCAAAGGTCGCTGAAGAAAACATCCGCTACCATATCTATCCATGGTCCTAGAGTCCTTATTAGGAGGATGGACAGGTACGGAAGGATCTGCAAGTTCCTTCTTGGTGGCAGCCGCCACCACCATGGCATCAGCGGGACACCTTTTGTAAGGAATTGCTTGTCCGACGGGCAGTAATAAATTTAGAAGGCCTCCTAGGGACAGGCTCTACAGAGTCAGGAGCAGTCCACGCCTTTCGAGCAATAACCTGCATAAGGGGGTCGAAGGCGGAGACACCCAGGAGGTGGAGGGCCGAGATCCAAACGCCTCCAGGTATACTGAATCATCCTCAGAGGGATTATTGGTGGGCCAGTTTCCCTCTGTCTAAGGAGTTCTAGGATGTCTGAGAAGGAGACATCCTCAGAGGGGATCTTGGGGATCCCTCTGACTCATCTAAGTCAGTATCTGAAGTGATAGACTCGGGAGTCTACGTGTTTCCTCTTACATGTCCTCTTCCGCGGAGGATCCCCGACAAATCAGGAGAATCCTCGGAAGAGGGGATATTCCCAGTGGGGAAACCTGAGGTGGAGGATCTCTGGGTCCTGGAGCAAGAGAAGTGGCAGAGATGTCAACAGGCACCATAGAGGGAGGAGCTAAGAGAATAGACTGCTGGCTGAGACCAGTGGCCAGCACACTCTTCATCACCTCAAGGCCCCTCCCAGGAAGGTCCGAGAGAACCCGCTCCGAAGAACTAGGAACTCCAGGACCCACCGAAAAGGAGGGCTCCAAGGCAGATGTCGGAGCCGAGCTCACCAAGGCCGAGGCTCCAAGGGGAAGAGCGGGCTCGGACAAGGGTCCGATGCCACTCACCCCTCGGAGGAGACCAGGAAGCCGGCCACCGAATCCCTCTAAGGAAGGTCTGGAAGAGGAGATAAGAGTAGAGGCTGAAGGATCAGAAGGGGGTATCTGTCCCTCAGCCATAGCAGAAACCATTCCCGAAGACTCCAACTCCAAACTCTGAGGTAGAGTCGAAGGAGGAACTGCAATGGGGTGTGGACTAATAGTCGTCTGCTGAGACGGACTATGTAGCATTTGGGCCAGTGCCTGTGACTTTAGTAATCTACTGACCACTCTCTCCAAATCATGGTCAGAAAGCCTGGATGACCTTGAAGATCGGCTCCGATGGCTCCGCTCCGAGAGGAGAGGTGAAGCCGGAGCCGAAAGTATCGGCTCCAAGGAAGGGGACCTAGACCTCTTCCTCGAAGGAACCATCGGAGCCGATGAAACTACTGAAACTGTCGGAGCCGACAACTTATCGGCACCGACAGGTAGCTCCGATGCATCGGCTCCAGCCGGAGCCGATACGGCCATAAATGTAAGGGTGTCGGAGCCGATCGGAGCCGACACCGATGCCTGGGCCACATGGTGGTCGGAACCAATCGGAGCCGACACCGAAGTGGTCGAACCAGAGTCGGCACCGATAGCCATCGGTGCCGAAGGTTTAGGTAACCCAGAATCGGCTCCAGCCGGAGCCGATCTCGACTCTGAATGAGTCGGAGCCGAGGCCACAGCTTGGACACAGAAGCCTGGGCCTTGGAAGACTTAGAAGTCTTAGATGGGGCCGACTTAGCCGGAGAGCCCACCGGCTTAAGAAGGCCCCTCAAAATCAATTTATTTCTTCTTTCCTGCAGGACTCTCTGGCTAAAAGAATGACATATAGCACAGGAGTCCTGCAGGTGAAGAGGCCCCAGGCAGTATAGGCAAGAAGTGTGACCGTCTGTCAGAGACATCTTCTGACAGCACGAGTCACACTTCTTAAAGCCTGAGACCCTTTCTTTAGACATGGTGTAAAACACACACACACAACACCAGTCCAAGAAATTAAATTAAATATACCAAAAGGTATCACTAACAGACACACACACACACCCTAACAGGGGGGGGATGGGATGGGTGAAAGTCTGACTAAAAGTTATGAGGAGACAGGGAAATTTTCTGTCAGAAAGGGATTAAAACTAAGTTAAAACTAATAATTTTAAGGTTTTTTGTAAAAAGGGGCTAAAATAGTAAAGTAACAATTCACTTACCAGGAGCTGGTAAAAGGAGGACCTCATCAGCGAAGCGGCAAACGAGATCTGGGTACTTACCGCCTTGCATCATGGGATATGGGGCTGCCTCGAGCTGGTAAAAGTGACTCTCGAGCTTAGCAAGTGCCGAGTCGGAGCCGAGGATCGGCTCCGAACCCATCAAGCAAGAATGAAGGCGAGATTGACAACTTAACATTTAGCTCTCGAGCTTAGCAAGTGCCGAGTCGGAGCCGAGGATCGGCTCCGAACCCATCCAGCAAGAATGAAGGCGAGATTGACAACTTAACATTATTGGTTTACTATTGAAAGGTTGAATAGTGTTAGGTCAACTGATGCTACACTCAAAAAATAATGTTTTTCACAATCATGAAAGAGCAGAATGTCAAAAATGGTTTGCACGATTAAGTGCATTCGATATTTTCGACATTCCCCTCTTCCAGCCATGGCAGTTAGCTCACCTTTACTATTTTGCAGGGGGGCTACGGCCCCCTGCGCCCCCCCACACCCCCTGCACATTAAATATACCAACTCCGAGATCACAGTACAGTGAGGGAATGGGCTACTTCCCTGTGAAGCGCGACCTCCCTCCACAGTCTCGGCACGTGGCTTGTCAAAAGGTCGAGTGCACCATGCAACTCGACTCACCTCAGTCAACCACTTTTGGTTAGACTTCCTGCCTCTTGGAAATTGTGATTTCGCACACTGGCCGTTCGACTTCCTACAATTCGGGTAAAGTCATAGTAAACCATTAATATTAACCCGCATATTATATAATTCATTGTAAGTTTTCTAACCAGACCAAATTTGAGTCAGCCTTAAAGTCAGGTAGCTTGTTCTGAGTGAGTCTTATCTGTATAGACTGAAAGCTGAACAAACTGGAGAATAAAAATATGCCCATGGAAAGGCACTGCGCTGAACAATGTACTACAAGTGTTATGGTTGAACTTCTATCAGTTTTGCAAACTTCAAGAGATACATGCAAATAAAAGGGTACAATATATCAGGGGCATTCCTGTTCTTATACCATTTTATAAAATAATATGAAGAATAGCTGTCCTGAGCTCTGAGTCAAGTAGAAATTTTCTAGAGCACTCCATTACAATATGGCACGATCTGAGGGAAGTCCACCTTACACTGCTGCATATAGCTGATAGGATACAGGTGAAGGTTACTTAAAATTATGGCAGTTAGGATCTACTGAGAGGAAAACTATGACAGACACAGAGTGAAGTTTGGTAGAGTCTAGCTCTCTAAACTGCACAGTATTGGAGAACTGTCCACTGAGACCAGGACACCAGTGAGAGATATATATATATGCACTTTTTTTTTCTGTTTTGTTATTTCCTGAACACCATTATTAATTATCTCTGAAGAAAACTATACACAGTGTTATGAATATTTTGTAATTCTATAGTAATCACACAATACAATCTGATGCTAATTAGTGTAACAGATACACATCTTACATTGTGCTTCTTTACCTACAGAATGGCAGTCTTACAAACCATAGTAATATGTATCCTACAGCCTGTAAACATATTGTAATACCCCCTATCCATTCCCCTTAGATCGAAGTCCACATACTTATTTTCCCTCCAGCTCAGTCCTGGCCATATCTAAAGTACAAGTTGTATGAATTGCATAATACTTGTATTGCTAACTTCAACAAAAGAATACTGGCCAATGATACAGCAGTTAGTTTCACCAGGTATCTATTGGCCTGGTTTCTAGACAATATCCCTGCTCATGTACTGTATATCGCATTGGTCTGATGCCAGCTCTGCTCTCCCATCCCTGCATACATACTGAAACTCCTTGATAATGAATGTTTACAAACTGCATTATGATGATTGAGTGTGCTGTCACTGCTCAGGGAAGTTACTGCCATCCCAAACCTAACTGGGAAGATGTGTCAAAAACCTTCCGACCAACTCAGGGTTAACACAACAGCAGATCAGTACAGTGACCCCACTTCAGTGGATGGGCTTTGATAAGCCTGCCTCAATCTTTTATAAACTTATTAAAAAGAAAAATTGTAATAAATACAGATTGTGCAATTACAAAAAAAAAAAAAAAAACAGTAAAGGAATAAGCTTCAAATCTGAAAATAAGAACTAGGAGGAAATACAAAACCTATGAAACACTGTACAGCTCATGTTCAAATGGAAATGTGATTTACCATTACCTGTAAAATGGTCATCACCATACAGGTCCCTATTTTCATAGTGGCATCATCAGGTTAGTCTGAGACTTACCTCATATACTTAAACTTAGAAAACAACCATGTAGAATACTTTAGTATGACTGGTAAAACCTCAGAAACACCGGGCTGATGCTTCTGCAGGCAGCCCAGTGAAAAATAATGGGACAGCAGAGACTCACTGGGCAGTCAAATAATCACTGTATGAAGCTCTGCACAAGTTCAATAATACTGCCTGTAAATGACAGGATGGCCCTATAGTTTACTGACGGGATTACAGTGCGGGTAAGAAATTATACACCAGCATGATTTTAGGGCACATTAAAATGCAATTTCACTAATCAGTGTAATTGGCTAGCAACAATTAATAAGTAATCTCCAAAAAAATCTAGTATTATGCCATTTGCTACACCTCAAGATCTAGCCAAACTCTCCACCTTGATGACATTAAAAATGAACTCAAATTATCCAATACTAAGGTTACAGCAAAAATAACAAAGAATCCTCATTGACCGTGCCTTAACAGTTGCAAGACATAAAGCCAATGCAGCAAATAAAACACTTTCACAACTGAAACATTACTACAAAATTTCACACATATTATTCCCAACTGCAAGGTTGTCTAAAGCTAGAAATATTCTCATCCTCAAAATAGAATATGCTCTACATTTACACATTTACTAACATTTCACTCTAGCACCAAACACAAAAAAACAAGTACAGTTGTGCAAAATCTTACCACAACAGTAGATGTTCTTCTCTTCACTGTTGCAGTTTTCTTTACTATAGGGATCTCATGCCTAGGACAGCCCAACTTCGGCCAGTATACCAAAGCCTTATGATCTCGTATGTTCCCTGCATAGGATGCATGGCATAAAAATAAAATATGGAAGCAGTTACCTAGAACTTAATTACCCCAGTAAAGAACAGTTTCCATAAGACAAAGGAGTCCATGCACATCCAAAAGGAGAAAATGTAGAAGGAAAAGGGGAGACCCTCAGCCAGAAGGGAATCCATAACAAAAAACAGAACAAACAAGATGGGGTTGGAAGGAGGGCGTGCATACTGCAACAGTGAAGTGAAGGACGCCTACTGTTATGGTAAGATTTTACACAACTTTACTATGTCCTTTTATATAAGTGTTGCAGTATTCTTTACTACAAGGAGAGTAAAAAAGCTCAAGAAACAGAATGGGAGGTGGAAGGCTGAGAAGAGCCCTCAATTAACCAATATAAAATGTCTCCAGCAAAACCTGCTTTGACTCTAGAAACCATACCCAACTTATACCAAAGTAGCAGCTTCAAGAATGGAATTGGCATCCAACCCCTAGAAGAGGCCACTGCCTAGTGGAATGAACTCTAACAGAAGCAGACAAAGACTTGCCATTAAAAGAGCAAAAAGAAATAGCCTTAGATGTGAAGGACAAGATGGTTTGCTTAGAAACAGTCAAACCCAATATCCTGGGATGAAAGGAAACAAAAAGCTGATCAGACTTATGAATGGCCTTACTTGAGAAATCTGTACAAATCCAAGGTATGCAAGATCCTTTCAACAGCAGACTGAGAAGGAAAAAAGAAAGGGAGTTGTACTGATGATTCAAGGACCACTCATTTCCTACCCTGGGCATAAAAGAAGGATTAGTATGAAGGGACACCCTGTCCCTATGAAAAACTAAAAAGGAGGAAAGGCCATAAAGGTCTGGAGCTCGGACTCTCAGAGTTGACGTAAGAGCCAGCAAAAAAACAGTCTTCCAGGGATAATGTTGCAAAGAAGCAGAATCTGCAGGCTCAAAAGGAGCCAGAGTCAATTTTCGCAAACAAAATGAAGGTCCCAAGGAGAAGAAATAGGCTTTCTTGGAGGCCTAAGATGCAGAAAGCATTTAAGAAACTGACCTCAAAATAAGAAGCCAAGGGAAGATTTAAGGACAGACAAACAGAAATGGTTGACAAATGGGCCTTCACAGAAGAATAGGACAAGCCACACTGGAGCAACTCACACAAATAGGAGAGGACCAAAGGGACCCCACTGAAAAAAGGTCCTGGTTGCAAGCATGGCACCAAACAGAAAATCTTTCCCATTTGGACATATAAGACTTCCTGGTGATATATTACTTGAAGGCCTCACCTTGCGTTTCGTGCAGAAGTGGCATATCGCGAATGACTGATGACCAGGTCTGCATATGTAATGAGCCATGATTGACATGGCATTCTAATCAGCTGTTGAGAAGTAAAATATCCCCATTAAATTTAGTATGAATTTTTTTTACTTGAGTGCGTCAGTGCACAAATGTATTTATTACATACATACACAAACACATGCCCCACCACCTCCATATCACACACACACACACACACACACACACACACACACACACACACACACACACACACACACACACACACACACACACACAGTTCAAGGTTGTTACTCAAATTCTGAGCCATACAAAATACATTTAACTGCTTTAGGCCAAGCGCACATTATCAATCCAATACATTTTAATTTCAGAGGGCTGAAATCTAGAATGTGATACCTCATCAATGGAATGGGAGCTTATTTTACATATTTCTTAACCACAAAGATGATCTGGTCCAAGAAGTATTTTCAGTTACGATCTGAGCCAAAAAGCACATACATACTCAAACATTTCAGAACATTCTGTGTATGACTCTAATTAAAACGTAGTACCCAACCCTGACAGATTAGAAATTATGCTGGCAGTTCAATCTTCCAGTCTGTATCTTCTTAATTGTTGCCCTTTTATTTATTCGTTTGTTTTGTGGTTGCATAATACTGAAACTGTGCTGTTAGAATAATACTGCGACTTGTGTATTTGTTTATCATTAGTAAAGTCAACATGCAAACAAGCTGCTATCTAAAATCGCTTAAAAATATTGCTGCTATAGGACCACATCTCTTCCTTCCACAACAAGAAATAGGGACAAAGCCTAAAATAATGGGGGGGCACAAAGTCCCCAAAACAGGGACACAATTTAAATATTGCTCTTATAAACTTATAAAGTTAGTAGAATAACAGGTTTTGTGTTATCGTGCATTTTGTGAAGGATATGAAGTTGGAAACTCAACTGTCTGTCAGTCTTTAGTTACTTCAGTCCTCAGTGATTTGCCAGAAAACACACATTTTAGGAAGAACAGACTAAAACATGAAACAAAATCTGGGCAATTGAGGGGTATGTAAAAGATCAAATTTATGGAAATCTGATATACAATTACAGCTGTAATACATTGCCGGCAAGGTATAACACAAACAACTGCATCTTCAAAGAGTACTTGCTTGTTAAAAGGCTAAATGTATCTTGCCTTAAAAACAGACAAAAATATGGCACAACCCATAAAAGTTATGCACTGATACCAAGTAGCAACTTCAAAAATACAAAAGTATTTTACATACTAGAAACATATGCTAGTGTTGCTATTGAGGGAATGCATATTCATCAGTTCACGATTACAAAATACCATGGGTTTGGGTTTTGGGCGGGGCTTGCTACTGTGCATCTGGTGAGGCCCTCAAGTAAAACATCGTCAATTTTCTGGCTGAGGGTTTCCTTGCCTCTTGTAAAACCCTAAGCACATCCTCAGAAACGGAGTGCCTGAAAGGGATCGAAACCCTCTCACCCAAAATGTCAGTTGAAGAGTGGACAAGTGAGGATGGATGAGAGACCCCTTGTCCTGTGTGAAGAGGTCTAACTGGTGAGGTAACTTGTGGTGATTGCCCCTGGCCAGATGCATTAAGAAGTGGAACTACTGCTGTCTTGGCCAGAAGGGAGTCACTAGCAAGATTTTTGGAGAATCCAGCTGAATCTTCTGCAGGACTCTTGGAAGTAAAGAAGGAGGAGGAGGGAAAGTATAACGAAACACCCACTTCCAAGGAAAAGAAAGGGATCTATCTTCCATGTCAGATGGCATGGTATTCTGAAACAAAGAGAAGGAGCTTCCTGTTCAGAGGTGAGGCAAAAAGATCTACTTGAGGAATACCCAACGATGTTTAATGTTCAGAAACATGTCTCTGTAAAGCATCCATTCAGGAGCCAGTGCTTTGGACCTGCTCAAAGAGTATGCCACTATATTGTGCTCTGAAAGAATGTATACTGACCGAAGAGTTAACTGATAACTGAGAGCCATCCTGCAGAGGAGGTAAGATTTTGTGCCTCGTTGCTTGTTGACATACCACACCACTGTAGTGTTGTTGTCTGTGTACACATTCAAAGGGTCTGGAGAGAACATGGGGTGAAAAAACTGAAGGGCTGGAATCTGAGCTCTCAACTCTTTGATGTAGATACAGTCTGACTTCTGATGAGGGGCCAGAGATCATGAACTTTCAGATGACCACATGAAGTCCCCCACTCTATGTCTGAAGTGTCAGTAAACAGTTATTGAGAAGGGACTGGAGGCTGAAAGGGCAGGCCTGGGTTGAGAGCAAACTGCTGAATCCACCACTTTAATTCCTGTTTTAGACAAGGAAGGAGAGGTACACTGAAATCTAGAAGATGGCAATGCTGCAGCCAAACTGACTTGAGGTACCACTGAAGATTCTGCATATGCAGTCTGGTATGAAGGAGCACTGGAATATTAAAGGCCATGAATCCCAGGGCCCAAAGAAATTCTCTGTCTGGAATAGCAGCCAGAGGAACAAGAGATTGAAAGAAGGCTGTCAATGACAAAACTTTTGGAGGTGGAAGACAGGTCAACATTGTCATTGTCTGAATCCTGCATCCCAAAAACACATGATCCTAAAAGGGAGTCAGGAGGGACTTTTGGAAGTTGATAATGAACCCCAGACTTTGAAGAACAGAGATGGTGAACTCCAGATCCTATAACAGGTGACTGGGAGAAGGTGCCTGAAGCAATAGGTCATCGAGATAAGAAAAAATGTGAATGTCTTGGAGCCTGCAGAAAGCAATCACAGGAGTTAGGCATTTTGTGAATACCCTTGGGGTAGTAGAGAGGCCAAAGGGCAAAGCAAAGTACTGAAAATGACAGGATGAAACAGAGAAACATGCCCTCCTTTTGAGGAACCAGGAACACCTTGGAATAAAAACCCTTTCCAATTTGGGAAAAAAGAATAGTCTGGCTCACCAGGGACCCTAGGACCTTTGGAAAATGAGGAAGTTGCTCTACAGGAGGTTGAAGAATCCCTGAGAAAGGAAGGAGAGAATTCCACACTATGAAGTAACTCTGATGGATGACAGAAAGAACCCAAGAGTCTGAAGTGATGAGAAGCCAGTTTGGGAAACAAACAGAAAGTTGAAGGGACAAAGGAACCTCGTATTAGAGTTGGGGTGAACTGTTAAACAGAAGCAGCCTTATTGGATAAAGGAGGCTTCTGAGCCACATAAGTCCGAGAAGCCTTAGCAGAGTAGGTTTGCTGACCACATCTCCTGCACTTGGAAGCCTGGCAGGGCTGCCTGCAGACAAAAGCAGATCTAGAAGGACAATTCTTCTGGAACTTAGGGATAGGAGAGACAAAATTATGTTTAAGGCCCTGCAAGGCCTTGCCTTTCTCTTGAAGAGACTTAAACAGGTCAGCAGCAGCAGTCCCAAAAAAATGTTTATTATCCCAAGGAGCAGCTAGCAATTTGGCCTTAATGCCCTCAGGAAAAGAATGGAGATGAAGCCAAGAATAATGTCTCATGGCGGACCCAAAAACCGCAATGCTGGAAGAGGCATCAGCAGCATCACAGTTACACTTGACAGAGTGGCAAGACCCTTTAGAAGCAGAACCTAAAAAGATAAGGCAGAGGATTTGCCATCAGAATCAGGGTAGAGATAACTAGATAAGCCTAAGCAATCAAGGGCAGAGCATACCTGGTCATGTGGATCTGGTAATTAATAGCCCTAAAGGCCAAAGTAGAAGCAATGTAAACCTTCTTACCAATCCTCCCCATTGTCCTACGACACTTACCAGAAGGCAAAAGTTTGGAAGAGGGCAACAGCTTCGATCATTCTTCGATCGTTTGTCAGAAGTGACTGACATCAATGCAGGATCAGCAGAAGGACACTTGACAACACTCACGGACCTGATAGAACCTATCAGGTTTCTTAAGAGAAGGAGGCTGAGAATCAGGATACTTGCAAGAAGCAATTAAAGTGTCTAACAAGTCAGGAGGAACTACAGAGAGTTTAGGAGTATCCACGTGAAGCAACTCACAATATCTACTCTGAATATCAGAGACTTGAGAAGAATACCACTTAAGGTATTCAATCATCCTTACGATTGAGGCCTCAAAGGACAATTCCTCTAAAGGAGACGTACGGCTTATAGTCTCCTCCTCATCAGAACCATAAGCCAAAGGTGAAGGCATCTGTGAAAAATAGGACAAGGACCATTCATCAGACTCTGAATCCTCATCTGAGGAATCGGGTTCCCTAGGCCATTTAGAAGGAGTAGAGGTACAAGGAGGAGCAGGCACTGAAATCCCTTGAGGAGGCTTCAGTGCCATCAAGGCAGAAAACAAGCCCTGAGTAAACTCTTGCTATTTCCTTAGAGGATCCCTAGGACAGACGAAAACATGCTTCGTCTTTTGTTTTTTCTTGGGAGGTATGTCAGCCTTAACAAATACTGGAGGTTCCGACCCTTGCAGAGATTCAGTAAGAGAACCCAGAACCTCCTCCCTGACCAATATCTGAAGAATGTCCCTGGGACCCTCTGAGATAATAAACCGCAGTTCCCCCTCAATGTCCTGAGCAGAAGCCAACAAATCCTCAGAAGATCTGTGAAAAGATGGATCCATACTGGCCTCAGATGGGGTTGCAGCAGAGGAATCCGATGTAGATGCAGAACAGCCTACAGAGCCATTACCTGCTTCTACATGGATGTATGGTGGAGGCTGGACAGATAAAGAATCTGGCCTAGACTTCTTGGCCTTCTTCTTACTTAGCAGGGGTATCTCGGGGTTAATGGATTCCAGGCACTAGGAACTAAGGTCGGGTGGCACGATGCCAGGGTAATCCTATGGGCTAGACTTGTAAAGGCCCCAGGGCCATTAGCCTAGTACACACCTATAACCCTATGAACCATGCCACCCTGGGTTAACTGTTTAAGCCATTGGTTTTTAGGATAAATGGCCAGGGAAGACAAATGACTTCTGAGTGTTTTAGTCATAAGTGCCTTACAGATTCTACAAGATTTATGGTTGTGGGAAGCACCCAAACAAAATAAACATTGTCTGTGACAATCCTGCCTCCCACACTGACATTTTCCCTTCTTGGAAGACATGAACTCTATGTAAGGAAAATAAAACAAGACCAAAGAAAAGAAAAATAACCCAACATGGCACTTATCTGATGAGTAGGTATTCAGCACAGCAACAAGGAATTCAGACTGGTGGCAAAGAAGTACTGGCTAACTGCCTCCATGCATTACTTTTACGCCTTACTTAATGTGTGGGGAGCATATGTGTGACATATGGTGCAAACAAGATAATAAGGCTTTGGTATACTGGTTGAAGTTGGGCTGTCCTAGGCAGGAGATCCCTATAGTAAAGAATACTGCAACAGGAATATAGAAGGGCATCTACAGATACCGGAAAACAAAATCTATCATTTTGTACTTCTATCCGACAAGCATAACCACTGCAATCTCAAATAAATTTCACTGGCCACAGGATACTAGCCTAATGCTATAGTATTCAGCACTCATCATGTATGGTCAACATCTCTCTATAAAATCAACCTTTCAAACAAGAGAACCATCATACTCTGACAGAAAATCAAGATGATGGCATTACTTTGATGAGACCACATTTTGGAGCTAACACAGGGGAAACAGACTTCATTAAGCTTGGATCAGCAACATGTAATCAACTACCTGGATAAACACATTCTCAAATAAATAAAAGTTATGCGCTCACCATAATGTTCCATCTGTGTTGTCCATTTTCATTCTTCCTCAACAAATGGGTACAGATCCAACCGTTGGAGCCTACTCTGCCACTTTCTTTAGATTCTAGGATCCGATTCTCAAGCTCCTCCCTTACCCATAACGCTGCTATTATACAATATCCCAGGAAAACTGTTTTTAACTCAGAAAGCTCAGACAGAACACTGACAGCTGAAAGATCAGGAGCTCAAACAGGAACAACAGTTCCCAATAAGAATTCTATTAGGATACTCCCAAAGACTTGGATGGAGGAAGGTGGGAGGGAAGTTGAGGAAGAATGAAAATGGACAACACAGATGGAATGGAATGGTATGGTGAGTACGTAACATTTACATCTGATGTTGCTATTTTCATTTGTCCCTCAATGAATGGGACAGACTCCCCGTCTACAATTAACTTGGATGGCCTTCATGGAAGGATATTCCGGAGCACCGCAGACCAAATGATGCTCTGTTCCTGGAAATGATGTCCAATTTGTACTGAGAAACAAAGGTATGAGCATCAGACCAAATGGCAGCTGCACAAATGTCATCAATGGAAGTTCTAGCCCGAAAGGCAGCTGACGTAGCCATCAGCCTGGATGAATGTGCCTTCAATTGTTTTGTTAAGGTTAGGACTTTCAAGGAATAAACATGAGAAATACAATCTGTTATCCGTTTTGCTAGAGTAATCTTTGAAACTGCTTTTCCCATCTTTGTGGGAGACAAACAATTGATCTGTTTTTCTAAACTCCATTTTATGTAGGTAAAAATGAAGTTGTCTATGTACATGTAAGAGATGAAGGGTATATTCTCCTTTATTTTCAAAATCTGGAGAGAAAACTGGCAGGGTAATGACCTGATTGATGTTTGATTCAGAGGCCATTTTCAGTAGAAAGGAAGGATTAGTGAGTAGGGTAACTATCCTTGTAAAAAATTAGATACAGTGGTTTGGCAGAGATGGCTTGGAGTTCTGAAACACATCTAGCTTAAGTAATTGCCACCAAAAAGACAATATTCCAAGATAAAAACTTAAGATCTACTTTAGCTGAGGGTTCAAATAGAGGATGTACTAAAGATTGTAATACCAGTGAGATCCCAAGGTGGATTGAGATCTTGAATTGAAGGTCTAAGCAAACATGTACCTTTCAGGAATGCTTTGCACAACTTAGTTGAAGCTAAAAAAGAAGACTTGTAGCCGATGTGGTTGTTAGAGACGGCTGCTAACTTTTAGTTATGTACTTACCATAATGACAGATGTATGTGATCCATCTCGCCTACATTCATAACTGATGGGCTCGGAGCCGAGAATCGGCTCCGACTCGGCCGATACACTAGCACGAAGTCTCTCATTGGCTGGGCCAACCCCCTTATTCCAGGATACACCACGCCCAAACCCCCAGATCTTGTTTGCCCCACAACAACTCACTCACATGAGCCACTCCAACTGTACAATAGTGTTTCCTCCAGATCCACAGGTAGGGGGAAGGAGGGCGGAGTATGAATGGCGAGATGGATCACATACATCTATCGTTATGGTAAGTACATAACTAAAAGATGTAATGCGATCCTATCTCACCTACATTCATAACTGATGGGACAGCGTCCCTAGCACCTAGATCCTGGGAGGCTCACTGGAAAACACTCCTGAGCACTGTGGAACCAAAGGACGCCCGACCTCTAGAGGCCACGTCCAGTTTGTAATGAGAAATAAAAGTATGTGGAGAAGCCCAAGTGGCCGCTGCACATATCTCATCCACTGACAGTCTGGCGTGGAAGGCCACTGAAGTTGCCATAGCCCTAGTAGAATGTGCTCTAACTGGAAATGGAAGATCCCTTCCTGTTGATGCATAAATAAATGAAACACAATCCCTAATCCACCTAGCAATAGTGGTCTTAGTTACTGCTTTGCCAATCCTGTTATCTGCAAAGGCCACAAACAACTGGTCTGATTTCCTCTGCTGTTGTGTCCTATCCAAGTAAAACCTCAGTTGTCTATGCACATCCAACTGATGAAGTCTGTATTTTGCCTTGTTGGAAAATTTTGGAAAGAAAACTGGTAGCTCTATAGATTGTTGCAGACAAAGAGCAGAAGAAACTTTCGGAAGAAATGCCGGGTTTAGTCTTAGAGACACTCTATCCTCGTGAAAGATCAGATAAGGGGGCTTAACAGAGAGGGCTTGAAGCTCCGAAACTCTTCTGGCTGAAGTAATAGCTACCAAGAAGGCAGTCTTCCAAGATAAGAACTTTTGCTCACAAGTGGCCGCCGGCTCGAAGGGATGAGACGTCAAGGCACCTAAAACTACATTCAAATCCCATGGCAAAACAGGTTGCGACACCGGGGGTGAAGCAACCAAGCTCCCTTAAGAAAGGCCTTACACAACTTATGACTCATGAGTAAAGGCTCAAAGGCAACATGAAAATTAGAAATCGCTGCCAATTGGACTTTAAGCGTGGAGACAGCGGAACCCTGTCTAAAAAGAGTTGCCAAAAAATATAATACTGCCGACACCGGGGCTGTCAGAGGGTCAAGGTTGCGCTGCTGGGCCCAAATGGCAAACCTTTTCCATTTATTAGAATATATCTCCTTAGTGGCAGCTCTGTGAGAAGAAGACAGAATCCGGACCACCTCAGGCGAAAGGATATGCTGTCTGACTAAGGTCAGAAGTGGAGCAGCCAAGCCGTTAGCTTGAGAGTTCACAGTGATGGATGGGCCTGACCTGACTGAAGAGTCAGGAGGTCTGGAACTGGGTCTAGAATCCAAGGATCCTTCACTGCATACTTCCAAAGGAAAGGAAACCAAACTTGGCGGGGCCAGTGTGGTGCGATCAAAATCATGTTGCTTCCCAAGCAGATCGCCTTCTGAATCACCTTTGGTAGTAGTGGGACCGGAGGGAAGGCATAGAGCAGACCGGAGGGCCAATTGTGGACTAGAGCGTCCCTGGGTGACCCCCCCTGGGGGGGAATCAGGGAGAAGAAATTGCTGCACTTCGCGTTCCAAGGGCTGGCGAAAAGGTCGCAGCAGGGAAACCCCCACTTGGAGAAGATCCGAGCCGCTACTCGGTTGTTCAGGGACCACTCGTGAGGCATCAGAATAACTCTGCTCAGCCTGTCTGCTATCACATTGGATTTCCCCAGAATGTGCGTTGCCACTAGAAATCTCTGGGAAGCGATTGCCCAGTTCCAAACTCTCATGGCTTCTCTGCAAAGAGGATAAGACCTGGTTCCTCCCTGCCTGTGCAGGTACCATACTACCGCCATATTGTCTGAGAAGATTGCGATGGTACCCTTGGGAAGACAGCTGTGAAGTGCCTGCAATGCTAGAAGCACTGCCCTCATCTCCAGGACATTGATATGTAAGTGGGTTTCGTGATCCTGCCACGTGCCTTGAACCGTCCTGTCCAGATAATGCCCCCCCCACCCTATCTGGGAGGCGTCCGTGGTCACTGAGGCAATGGGGGAAGGGGGGCAGAAGAGTCGCCCCTGGTTCAGGTTGGAGAAGAGGAGCCACCAATGAAGATCTCGCCAGCAGGTTTCCGTAATGAGAATCGGGTAGGACAAGGGCAGATCTTGGTACGACCACTGGGTCGACGGGAGCCATTGGAGAATTCGCATGTGCAATCTTGCCAGAGGGACCAGAAGAATGGCAGCCGCCATCGACCCCAAAAGCTGAAGGACCATCCTGGCCGGGGCTTTGCTTCGGGGTAGTAAGGCTAGGACTTGGTTCTGTAGTATCTTTATCCACTCTGTTGGAAGGAATGCTCGCATCTCGACAGAGTCTAGCTCTGCGCCTATAAAGACAACACGCTGTGATGACAGCAATACAGACTTTTCCCAGTTGAATGTAATTCCTAATAGATGTCCCAATTCGATGGTAGCACTCACGGCTTGAATAAGATGCCGCCTAGTGGGGGCGGTGAGGAGCCAGTCGTCTAGATACGGAAACACCTGGAATCCCAGACGTCTCAGGTGAGCCGTCACCACTGCCAGACATTTGGTAAACACCCTGGGGGCTGTGGTGAGACCAAAGGGCAGGGCTCGGAACTGGAAGTGACTGGCTCCTAGGTGGAAGTGTTAATGTATCCTGGACGCCCTGTTTATCTTGATGTGATAATAGGCGCCGTTGAGATTGATGGAGCACATCCATACTCCTTTTTCCAGCAATGGGAAAATGGATTGCAACGTGACCATCCGGAACTTGGACTTCTTTACGAAGCGGTTTAGGAGGCTGAGGTCCAGAATGGGTCTCAAGTCCCCTGTCCTTTTCGGCACCAAAAATAACTTTGAGTAAGTTCCTAATCCGGTCTGGTCTGCAGGGACTGGCTGGATGACTCCTTTTCCGAGCAGCATTGCGACCTCTATGACTGCTTGATCCCGTTGACTGGGTGGCACGTCCGGGATTTTCCTTGACGGTGGAGGGGGACAGATAAAGGGAATGGTGTAACCTCCGGCGATGATACGAAGCACCCACTGGTCCTGAGTGATGGAACCCCAAGGCCCTTGAATGCGTTGAGAATCGACCCCCGACTGGCTCTGGAGACGCACAGTCGGGCAGTCCCTCAGGGACGCTGGAAGGAGGAACCACGAAAGGATTCACGGTCTCCTGAGTTGCGGGGGCTTCCACCGCCTCTGGAGGGACGTCTTCCAGAATAATTTCCCCCCCCCTCTGCCTCTGGGGGGGGTCACTCTGATGGGCAGGGAAAGACTTTTGGGACTTTCTGAACCACATCTTTCCTCCCCTCTGAGCCTTGGGATAAGGTCTCGAGGGAAGTGAAAAACGGGCCCCAACGGCAGACAAAGTCTTACACTCCTGCTCACATCTAGTGAGTGTGTCTTTCACCTTGGGTCCAAAGAGAGAGGACCCATCGAAAGGAGCGTCGGTGAAGGAAGACTTGAACGCCTCCACAAAGTGACACAAGCGCATCCAGGCTTGCCTCCTAAGGGCTATGCCCGAACTCGCTGCCCTACCCGCCCCTTCGGCTGCATACGATATGAGCCTCATGGACGAGTTAACGGACGAAAGGGTAGACAGCTGGGCGTTGACAGACTGCGTCAACGCCTCAGGCACGTTACCCAACAGGGTATCTCCCAACTCCTTTATGAGATCCCTTTGGAGCCTCATAAAATGACATAAATAATTCAGCGACCGTAGGGTAAAGGTCGCTGACGTCAGGGTACGCTTCCCATACCTATCCACACTCCTAGACTCCTTGTTAGGAGGATGGATAGAAGTAGATGCCTCTGCCACATCTTGCTGGGTGGCAGACGCCACCACCATAGCATCAACCGGAACTCCCTTGGTTATAAACTCCTTGCCAGGGGGTGCGGATAAAAACTTGTTGGGGCGAGAAGGAAATGGCTCTACAGAATCAGGGTGTTCCCACACCCTTCGACAAATAAGGTCCAGTAACTCATCGAAGGGTGGAGACACCCAGGAGGTGGAGGATTGGGCTCCGAAGGCCTTGAGGAAGACCGACTCGCCCCTCTGTCTCAAGATCTCCAGGATATCGGAGAATGAGACATCGTCAGAGGATGACTTAGGGGACCCCTCCGCATCATCGAGGTCGGTGTCCGAGGTGACAGACTCATCTGGGAAGTCTATGTGCTTCCTCTTGCACAATTTTTTCCTGGGGGGCTCCTCAAGCACGAACTCTGAAGGCTCCTCGGAAAAAAGGGGACCACATAAGGAGGAATTCTCAGGCCTAGGAGCAGCGCTGTCCGAAGACAGGGGGGCACCAGAAGCTCTAGCCACCGTGTCTAGGGAAGGAGTCGCAGATTCAGGTGAAGTCACTAGATACTTGGCCAGCGCGCTCCTCATAGCCTCGAAGGCGGGCCCACCAGAATCTGAGGAGAGGCCCGTCCCCAACACCATGACCGGTGTCGGGGTTCCCCTAGCCGAGGTGCCTAGAGGGAAACTCGGGGCCGAAACCAGAAGCCCCGACGAATCCCCCTCGGGCTCGGCTGAGGACACCTGAGAACTGAAACCTCTGGAAGGCACAGAAAGGGTTGGAGCTGAAGATGGTGCCGACAGACTAGCAGTGGGTCTCGGGACCGACTCAAGGACTTCACCCGACTCTACGAACTCCGACTCTGACGACACCAAGGTTGTCAGAGGAGGAAGAAACGGTATCGAAGGGGCTGGCTCCGGGGCCGACTGGGCCGGAGCCGAAAATAATTTGGATACTGGAGGAGCCTCTGGACCACCCTATCTACATCCGAGTCTGAAAGCCTGGAGGAAACAGAAGGGGGCCGAGAGACTTTTCCTATCGGCTCCGAAACAAGGCTAGGAGGCCGGCTCCAAATTGGCTCCAAAAGGATCGGGGCCGAAGCAGACTCGAGCAGAACAGAGACCCCTTTCGGCGCCGACGAAACCGACCCCAGAGCAGAAACACTCTCCAGCGGCTCCGAGACCAATGGAGCCAACGAAGGAGACCCCGATTTAGACCCTCTATCCTGCGGCCCCGAAATCAATGGAGCCAAGGAAGGGGACAGAGTACCTGTTCTCTCATCCCGAGACTCCAAAAACAGTGGAGCCGAGGAGGGAGACCCAGCTTTAGATCCTCTATCCTTTGGCTCCAAGGCCAGTGGAGCCGAGGAAGGGACACAGATTTAGCCCTTTTTGCAGGCGGCTCCGACGGACTTGTCAGAGCCGAAGACTTCTTTTGCCTCGATTTCGAAGAGGGAGAAGAAGCCAAAGCTTCCTCGAAGGCTGGTTTGATGAGACCCTTCAGGATAAGCTTATTTTTCCTCTTGTGAAGTACACGAGAGGAGAAAGCATGGCAAACACTGCAAGACTCTTGCAAGTGTTTAGCCCCTAAACAATAAACACAGATGGCATGGCCATCTGTCAACGACATCTTATAATTGCATTTCGAACATTTTTTAAAGCCCGATGGCTTATGTTCCTTTTCTTTACCAGACATACCTACTTAAACGCACTCAAAAAACACACAAGGAGGGAAGGGAGGGGAAGAGCTCTAACTTAAACACTCTGAGAGATAGGGCAAAGGCCCTCTAACTCAAACAGGCCTAGCCCGCCAAACAGAAGGGATTACCACAACAATTCAAAAGACACAAACAGTCAATCACAAAAGAACTAACAAGCAGATAGCTATTAAAATAGCTGTTTGAGAATAAATTCTAAAGCCAACTGTCCAAAAAGCAACCAAAAGGCCAAAAAAGAAGGGTACTTAGCCACAGCCAAGTCGAGACCACGTCGTTACTCTAGGAGCGGCAAACAAGATCTGGGGGTTTGGGCATGGTGCATCCTGGGATAAGGGGGTTGGCCCAGCCAATGAGAGACTTCGTGCTAGTGTATCGGCCGAGTCGGAGCCGATTCTCAGCTCCGTGCCCATCAGTTATGAACGTAGGTGAGATAGGATCGCATTACATCTGTACTTTAATGGTAGAGAAGCTTGCTCCGGTTTGAAAAATAGGGACAAGGAAATCTAAAACAGCTGGGATTTGAGCAGTAAAAATGTTGTTGGTGAAGGGGACACAGGGGATGAGAAAGTGATGGGTAGGTATGGTGTTAAGGAGAGGAATGCAGAAGGTCAGATAGTAGTGCATTTTGCAAAAAGGCTGGACATAGCTGTGGTGAATATGTATTTTAAGAAGACGGAGGAGCATAGGGTGATGTACAAGAGTGGAGGAAGATGCACACAGGTGGATTATATCTTATGTAGGAGGGCCAGTCTGAAGGAGACTGGAGACTGTAAAGTGGTGGCAGGGGAAAGTGCAGTTAGGCAGCATAGGATGGTGGTCTGTAGAGGGCAGTGCCAAGGATCAAATGGCAGAAGTTGAAAAAGGGTGATTGTGAGGTGGAGTTCAGGGAAGAGTTAAGACAGGCACTGGGTGGCAGTGAAGAGTTACCGAATAGCTGGGTAACTATAGCAGAGCTGGTAAGGGAGATACCTAGAAAGGTGCTTGGTGTGACATCTGGACAGAGGAAGGAGGACAAGGAGACCTGGTGGTGGAATGAGGAAGTACAGGAGAGCATACAGAAAAAGAGGTTAGCAAAGAAGTGGGAATGTCAGAGAGATGAAGAAAATAGACAGGAGTATAAGGAGATGAGGCATATGGCAAATAGAGATGTGGTGAAGGCTAAGGATAAGGCATATAGAGAGTTGTATGAAAGGTTGGACACTAAGGAGGGAGAAAAGCAGCTGTACCAATTGGTTAGACAGAGGGACTGAGCTGGGAAAGATGCAGGCAAGGGTGATAAAGGATAATGAGGGAAACATACTTACAAGCGAGGAAAGTGTGTTGAGCAGATGGAAAGAGTACTTTGAGGGGCTGATGAATGAAGAGAATGAGAGAGAAAGAAGGTTGGATGATGTGGGGATAGTGAAGCAGGAAGTGAAATGGCTTAGCAAGGAGGAAGTAAGGACAGCTATGAAGAGGATGAAGAATGGAAAGGCTGTTGGTCCAGATGACATACCTGTGGAGTTCAGGGAAGAGTTAAGACAGGCACTGGGTGGCAGTGAAGAGTTACCGAATAGCTGGGTAACCACAGCAGAGCTGGTAAGAGAGATACCTAGAAAGGTGCTTGGTGTGACATGTGGACAGAGGAAGGAGGACAAGGAGAAAACTATACCACCAGCAACGAACAAGCCAACCAATTTATTACTTAGCGCCTCGGCTATACAGCCTTCAAAGAGTAAAACAACATAAAGAAACAACATAATTATATACACATTAAATTTTCAAGTCACACCCACTGCAATTATTTAAATGACATACTTCCAGTCACATTCCTTATTTAATCCTAAAGGTTCCAAAGTGTTGAATTTTAAAATATATGATGTTTCCTTTTTACATAACTTAGTGTCTAGATTTGCTAATTCCCCCAAAGATACCTCGATTTTCTCCAAGACACAACCAATAATGTGGTTAGGATTAAAACTATGAAATTCAGAAAAATGACTGCCCAAAGGGCTATCTATTTTAGCATTTTTTATGTCTCTCAAGTGTTCTTGAAAATGCACTTTGAAGCTTCTACTAGTCTCATCAACATAGTATTTATTACAACTACACCTAAGAGCATATATAACCCCACATGTACTACAACTAAAATTACCCCTACAAAGAATTGATATCCATTAATATATTTAAAACTACTGATCAAATTTTTAGATATGGAACATTTGTTGCATGTTATAGTGCCTTTAAATGTAGACATTTCAGCACTAACATTCATTATGGGCAATTCAAATCGATTATATACAACCATGTCTAAGGTTTCTAGCCCTTTTATAAGAAATTTTTAACTTTTCTGGCAACAACTTATTTAACTCCTTATCTCTAAACAACATAGGCCAAAACTGACGAGCTGTATTGACTATTTTATCACTAATAATATTATAAGTAGTTATAAAGAGAACATTACTTAAATTCCCTTCCTTATTAGCTGCATATTCAGTAAAAATATTATTGATGTTATTGTTAAACCAAGAACTCATTCTGTCCCTAATGCTTCGGGCCTCCATATTATTTTGGACATTATGCCACCTTAGATCCATAACCCTAGCCTTAGCTTTCAAGACTATCTCCGTCTTATAACCCCTGTTTAGGAACATATTTTCTGATTCCAAAAATTCTTGAATAAAGATTTCATCCCTATTACATAATCTATGTATTCTTACAAGTCATTATAAGGTAAAATCTTTATCAGGTGGTCTAGATGACAACTATTACCATATAAAAACTGATTTCTATATGTAAACTTATCATATAGCCCAGTGTTTAATTGACTAAGCTTAATGTCTAAAAAATTGGAGGAGGACAAGGAGACCTGGTGGTGGAATGAGGAAGTACAGGAGAGTATACATAAAAAGAGGTTGGCAAAGAAGTGGGAATGTCAGAGAGATGAAGAAAATAGACAGGAGTATAAGGAGATGAGGTATATGGCAAAGAGAGACGTGACAAAGGCTAAGGATAAGGCATATGGAGAGTTGTATGAAAGGTTGGACACTAAGGACGGAGAAAAGCAGCTGTACCAATTGGTTAGACAGAGGGACTGAGCTAAGAAAGATGCAGGCAAGGGTGAGAAAGAATAATGAGGGAAGCATACTGAGCAGATGGAAAGAGTACTTTGAGGGGCTGATGAATGAAGAGAATAAGAGAGAAAGAAGGTTGGATGATGTGGGGAAAGTAAAGCAGGAAGTGAAACGGATTAGCAAGGAGGAAGAAAGGGCAGCTATGAAGAGGATGAAGAATGGAAAGGCTGTTGGTCCAGATGACATACCCATGGAAACATGGAGGTGTTTAGGAGAGATGGCAGTGGAGTTTTTAACCAGATTACTTAATGAAATCCTGGAAAGTGAGAGGATGCTTGAGGAGTAGAGAAGTGTTTTGGTATTGATATTTAAGAATAAGGGTGATGTGCAGAGCTGTAGTTACTACAGTGGGATAAAACTAATCAGTCACAGCATAAAGTTATGTGAAAGAGTAGTGGAAGCTAGGTTAAGAAGGGAGGTGATGATTAGTGAGCAACAGTATGGTTTCATGCCAGGAAAGAGCACTACAGATGCAATGTTTGCTCTGAGAATGTTGATGGAGTATAGAGAAGGTCAGAAGGAGTTGCAGTATGTCTTAGAGAAAGCATATGACAGGTTGCCTAGAGAAGAGTTGTGGCATTGTATGAGGAAGCTGGGAGTAGCAGAGATGTATGTAAGAGTGGTACAGGATATGTACACGGGTAGTGTGACAGTGGTGAGGTCTGCGGTAGGAGTGATGGATAAGTTTAAGATGGTGGTGGAATTACATCAAGGATCAGCTCTGAGCCCTTTCTTATTTGCAATGGTGATGGACAGGTTGACAGATGAGATAAGACAGGAGTCCCTGTGGACTATGACGTTTGCAGATGAAATTGTGATCTGTAGTGAGAGTAGGGAACAGGTTCTGGAGACCCTGGAGAGGTGGAGATGCTCCAGAAAGGAGAGGAATGAAGGTCAGCAGGACTAAGACAGAATATATGTCTGTGAATCAGATGGAGGATACAAGAATGGTGAGAATGCAGGGAGTAGAGTTTGTGAAGGTGGGTGAATTTAAATACTTGGGATCAACTGTTCAGAGTGAGTGTGGAAGAGAGGTGAATAAGATCAGGAATACAGGCAGGGTGGAGTGGGTGGAGAACAGCATCAGGAGTGATTTGTGACACGCGGGTACCAGTAAGAGCGAAAGGGAAGGTCTACAAAAGGGTAGTGAGATCAGCTATGTTATATGGGTTAGAGACAGTGGGTTTGAGAAAAAGGTGGGAGTCAGAGCTGGAGGTGGCAGAGTTAAAGATGTTAAGATTTGCATTGGGTGTGACGAGGATGGACGGGATTAGGAATCAGTACATCAGAGGGTCAGCTCAGGTTGGACGGTTTGGAGGCAAAGCCAGAGAGGCGAGATTGCATTGGTTTAGACATGTGCTGAGGAGGGATGCTGGGTACATTGGGAAAAGGATTCTAAGGATGGAGTTGCCAGGTAAGAGGAAAATAGGAAGGCCTAAGATAAGGTTTATGGATGTGGTGAGAGAGGACATGCAGGTGGGTGGTCTGACAGAGCAAGATACAGAGGACAGGAAGAAATGGAAACAGATGATCTGCTGTGGTGTCCCCTAATGGGAACAGCTGAAAGAAGAAGAAGAAGGAGCAATAAAAAGGATCCAAGTCTCTTTGATGCGCCCACACAGAAAATCTTTTCCATTTGCTCTTATAAATTTTTCTGGGTGAAGGTCTGTGGGACAAAGAAAGGATTCAACGAACTGGAGAGGAAAGCCGGGAATATCTAGCCAGCAATGGGACTGGAGAAAACAAGCAGTCAGTTTGAGGCCTGCTATGTCTGCATGAGTCACTCCTGCAGGATGCGATATGAAATCCAGAGTGGGATCCTGTGTCCAGGGTGGATGTACTAGGTGAGCCAAAGAAACCTGGGTATTAGGGGTAGGGGAGGGTAAGCATAATGGCAACCTTGAAGGCCAAATGTGGACTACAGCATCTCTCGATGACTGTCCCTGAGGGGGAATAAGGGCAAAAAACCTGCTGCATTTGTTGTTGCGGGGAGAGGCAAATAGATTGCAGCATGGTTGATCCCATTTGTGGAAAATTATCTTTGCCACTGACTGATTGAGAGACCACTTATATGGAGTTCGAATGGTCCTGCTGAGCTTGTCTGCTAAAATGTTTGCTTTAACTTGCATGTACTTCGCTACTAGAAAGGGGATGGAGGGGATCGCCCATTGCCAAACTCTTATTGCTTCTCAGCATAGGGGGCAAGATCTGGTTCCCCCCGTTTCTTGATGTACCAGACTACTCACATGTTGTCCGTCTGAATAGCAATAGTTCTTAGTGGAAGACAACTCTCTACAACATTTATATGCAAATTGGTCTCTTCTTAGGGCCATGTGCCTTGAACTGTTTATCCCAAGTAATAACCCCCCCCCCAACTGGGAGGCGTCAATGGTCAACGTGGCTTTTGGGGGAGGAAGGATAAATAGATGGCATTGAAAAATCTCTTTGGAATGTATTCACCACAGCAGTGATTTTAATACCCGAGATAATTTTATTGGATGTTGTAGAGATTGTTGATGAAAAGACCATTGCGCTGGTCAAGTCCACTGAAGAATTCTCATATGAAGACAAGCAGTGGGTAGTAAAGTTATTTCAGCAGTCATCGACCTTACGGCTTTGAGTATTAATCTTGCTGGGTTGAGGGATGAGACAGAATTTGACTGACATGTCACTTCAGAGTAAGGATTCTGTTTTGACGCAGAAGAGCTAGGCAAATGACTGTGTCTAGATGAGTGCCTATAAACTCCAAGGCTTGAACTGGTTGAAGTTGGGACTTTACCAGATTTATCGTAATCCCCAGAGATTGAGATAGAAGCAGAAAGTAATCTCTGGCCTTTTCCAGAAGATGCCTGGTCAGAGCAGTTAGAAGCCAGTTGTCCAAATATGGAAACACTCTGAATCCGTGCAGTCTTAGATGAGCTGCTACCACTGCCATGCATTTGGTGAAAACGCTTGGGGGTATGGTGAGACCAAAGGGCAGGCCTCTGAACCGATAATGACTGGCTCCCAGCCAGAAATGTAGATATCTTCTGCATCATCTGTTCACTTTTATATGATAGTATGTGTCCTGAAGATCTGGAGAGCACATCCAGTCGCCCTTCTGAATGAGGGGCAGAATGGACTGAACCGTGACCATCTAGAACTTGGAATTCATTACAAATTGGTTCAAATAACTAAGATCCAAAATGTGCCTCAGGTTCTCTATTTTCTTTGGCTCTAAAAAGAACCTTGAGTAAATTCGGGATCCTCTTTGGCCTTTGGGGTCCTCCTGGATGACTCTTTTGTCCAGCAGCTTTTGAATTTTTCTCTTCCGTGGAGGAACTTGGGAAAAGGGAATGAAGTGTCCTCTGGATATGATCCTTTGCACCCAAGAATCTTGTGTGATGGCTGTCCAGGCTTTTGGGTTCAAGGATAAGCACCCCCCCAACTGCCTCCAGAAAGGAACATTCGAATAACCTTTCAGGAGCATGATAAGGCCTGCCCGAGGAAGAATCTCCAGAAGCTTGATTCTGCGGACCCCGCTCTGCTTATGGATGGCGTTTCCCAGGGAGGTTGGGGGCATGGACCCAAAGAAGGAAGAGTCAAAGCCAGTCTAGGTAGACACAATACCTTCTCCACCCAGTCTAGGTAGAGACAATACCCTCTCCACCACCTCAAAAGCTGAGGGCGCAGGAGATGCCGAGGGCAACCCTACCAGAGCCGAAACTCTCGGATCATGCAACCTTCGCCATCTCTGAACCACTGGATCTGAAGGGGGAGTTGGAGCCAGGCTATCCAACACCGAGGCTCAGACAGGAAGCAATGATTCTGAAAACTTCGGAGTCGAGGTCAACCCCTTGGACCTGCCGCCGATGCTTCAGCTCCAAGAGCCATCCTGCTCCAACAGAGTCGGAGCCAATCAGGTCAAGGATGTCAGAACCTTCAGATCCAATGGTTCAACTCTCGAGGCTCTCGGATCTGAGGACTCTGAAACAGCAGGTCGGATCAGAGAAGGAGCATGTACAGGTTGGAAAATAGGCTTAAGGCTCATGGATCCAATGAGAGATGAGCCGATAAAACCCCAATCTAGATCTGTGTTCTGAGGAACTTCTTCATCATCCTATGACCTCCGACTCCAAGAGAATTCGGGAAGATCTAACAGAAGATGAAGTGGATGGTAGCCTGGAAGACTTTTTGTGGTCTCCTGGAGAATGGGAGACCTTAACGTAGGGGAGATCAGCTCTGGGGAAGGAGTACAGAGCTGAGGAGACCCAGTGCCAACATTTACAGGATCCAAAGCTTTCGGATCTGAGGGTTTAGTTACTTTCGCAAGAGCCTGAGAGGAAGTTACTGACTGAGGAAACTTGGAGGAGGAATGTTTCCTATGCACCATAGCCTTTTTAGGTTTCTGAGAGGGGGTTTGAGCCCCTGATGAAGATGCAGCAGTAGAAGGAGCTGAAGCTGGAAGAAGTCCTTTAAGCATTAATTTGTTGCTGACATCACTTATTGCCCTGGCATTAAAGGGCGCACAAATAGAGCAGGAGGTGTCCAGATATGCTGGCCCCAAACAGTATGCTCACTCCCTGTGGGCATGAGAGTTAGGGATCTTGTGCCCACAAGAAGTGCACTTTTTAAATCCGGTAGGCTTAACAGCCATACTGGAAAACACAGATAAACTAAAAATACTGAGCAAGCCAATAACAATTATATTATTATCTATCTATACATGTCTGTATTTGTGTGTGTGTGTGTGTGTGTGTGTGTGTGTGTGTGTGTGTATATATATATATATATATATATATATGTATACACACACACACACACACACACAGATATGTGTGCGTGTGTGTATGTGTATATAGATATAGATATACACACACATACATACATACATATGTGTGTGTGTGTGTGTATATATAGATATAGATATACACACACATACATAGATATACATATATATATATATATATATATTTATTATATATATATATTTGTTTTTAAAGAAAAGAAGGGTTACCAACCATGGTAGTTAAAGAATACTTCAAAAAGCGGTGGAGAAAGAAACAACTACCAACTATGGTATAAAGTTTACCTTACGTTAGAAAAAACTGAAAGGAAGGTAAGGGAAATAGTATGTACTAGAAAATAAAAAAAGGTAATAGAAAAATCAAAGTTTTAACATTAACATAACGCATGAAAAAACAACCCCGCTAGAGCTCGAGAAGTTGCAATCCCATCCGATCTTGAAGAGTGGCAAACGAGATCTAAGGTAATACCGTGACCAGGGGTATTATGGGTAAGAGAGGAGCTCAAGAGTCGGATCCTAGAATCTGAAGAAAGTGGCCAAGTTGAATCAAAGGGTCAGATCTGAACCCATTCGTTGAGGTAAAAATGAAAATGATAACATAAGATCACTGGATTGCTTCAAGGCTAAAGTGAAAGAACATCTAAAAGAAACTGCATGCAACTGCTTTTATGATACTAGATAAGTTGATGTAGGCTTGAAGACTTACTGTGACTGGAATATTTACAAGCACTTCATATAGCTTATTACTCTGCTAAGCAGAGAACCCCACCCTGTAGGTACTGTAGATACTGTACATATTTCCACAATGCCTAAAATATTATAAATATTATTTCTTGCTTCTCCTTTTCTATGTGTATTTACTTTTTTTGTTATCATATGATATATTGTCACTTTTGTTATCAATGTTTTATTGTATTATGCACTCTGCTCTTCTGGAACCCAAGCCATGACTAAAAAGGATCAAAGACCAGTCTACTTACCTTGTTACCAACCTTCAAATAAAATAAAATAAATAAATAAAAATATTCCCTTCATAAGGTCCATGCTGTCCATTCTTGTCTGAATCAAAACGCCACTGTGTGACAGCTGTTTTGACAGCTGTCAAACGACTCTTACATGCTGCAGTTTAACAGCTCTTAAAATAGATGTTAAACCATGGCAGTTGAAATGTTAATTTAAAAAATGCTATTGCTGGTAGTTTCAGCCCTGTCAAGGAATGGGTAAATCAATCAAACCCTTTTTTTTAATTTTTAATTTCTTTTGTATTCTGCGGTGGTGCAGCGATAGCGTTGTTGCCTCACAGCAAGAGGTTCTCCCGTTCGATTCTCGGCTTGGGTTGGGAGTGTCTTCTGCGTGGAGTCTGCATGTCCTCCCCAAGGTCGAGTGGGCGTTTGAAAGACATGCGTTGAATGGGCGTGCTTTCGTTGAAGGTTGGGCGTCGGGCTGGCAACTCGACACCATTAAAAAAAAAAAAAAAAAAAAAACTGCCAATCATTAGCGGACCAGAGTTCTGCTGTGGCGACCCCTAACCGGGAAAAGCCGAAAGACAAACAACAACATTCTCCACTGCTATAAAGTGCAACGTAAAATGCCAGAACTCTACTACACCTGTATACCACCCGTTAAAGAAATATAGTTTAGGTATATTGCTAATTATCACGTAACAGTGCCAGATTGTGTTCCACCTTATTCTGTGGACTCCTGGAAGCTGAAGCTCTTCTGAGCAAGCAAAAAAAAAAAAAAAAAAAAACTAACTCCATAACTCCACACTGCATCGAGGAAACAGGAAAGTTACTTTTATTCTACTGTAGTTAAAGTCACCTAGCTATTTAAATCAGTTTTGACTGGTATCTGATTTTTTTTAATTGAAGGCATTTTAATGTGATCAAGGCTTTTCAGTTTGATTCTATGCTTTGTCTAGCTTTTTAAATCAGTTTTGAGTAGTTCCTGTAATTTTTCTCATTTTAAGCAATACTTTTTCATTACCAGTCAGTTATTTATGATGCACCTTTCGTGCAAACTTTCACAGCGGGGGATCCATCCTGCATCTTAGATTTTTAACTGAAGAGTCTTTTATACTTCTGCTATTTTCTTCTCTGAATTTGAAGCTAGAGCTAATAACTTTGTTTCACAGTATTCACTGTTTTTCAAGTGTTTAAGTGTTGCTGCATTTTCTTGCTGTGTTTGTACTCACTTTTTACACTTACAGCACAGTCAATATTGTACAGGTGTGTCAGTCATCTAGAGCTTGTGGTGGTTAGACTGAGTTATAGTCGGGTGGTGACTACTGCAGTTCTGGGAAGATAAACACAACTGGTTAGAGCTTTAGCGTTTTTTTTCACTGGCTTCTTCATTGTCCCTTTTTAATTTATATTGTACAGACATTCAGCAATTGTTGCATTATTCTAAGACTCTTGGAAGCTGAAGCTCCTGCGCCCAAGCTCAAACCAAACAGAGTGGGGTTTTGACTACATTTTGCATCCAGGAAACAGGAAAACATAAGTATTGTACTGCACTTAAAGTCGCCTACCTATTTATATCAGTTTTGAGTGATTCCTAATTTTTCTGTATTTTACTATGTTTTCTCTGAATCTGAAGTTACAGCTTTAATTTAAGGTGTTTTACTGTTTGCACCTTCAAGTGGGTTCTGTGCTCTGACTGGCTATTTAAATCAGTTTTGAGTGGGTTCTGTCATTTTTCTGCATTCTACTGTTACTTCTCTGAATTTGAACCTACAGCTATTAACTGACTTGGTTTTACAGTTAGTACTGCTTTTCACATTTCCTGCCATGTTAAATGGATTAATCAGTTTTGCAGTATTTACTTACTGTGTTTTTAGTCACTTTTCAAACTTAAAGCAAACAGCCAGCCTTGCCAGGTTTGAGAGTCATCTAAAGCTTGTGTTGGTTAGACCACATGAAAGTGCTGCAGTTCTGGGAAAATAAACACTACTGATTACAACTTTAGCTGTTTTTCATTGGCTCTTTCATTTTACGCAGTTCTGCAACATGCAATTCAGACACACATACTTTTTAACTGTACTTAATATAATTCACCTTACCCAAATCCGATCAATAACTGTACTTCTACTTACAGACAAATGCAGCAAGGTGTGAATACCTGCATTTCATGCAGAGCCATGCACCTAGCACCTTAAAAGTAACTCTTAGCAGCCCCTTGTGGTCCTACATAGCTCATCTTAGCTCACAAATGCCAAAACTCCACAGCAGTACAGAAAAAATTATTTTAACAGTTTGTGATAACACACCATTCTGATGAAGTTTCCGTGGGTGAAACGAAAGCGCTTATTTGGTGTGGATATTTTGTATTAAACTTTATAACATATTGGTTTGGCTTGGTTTTATCTTTGCTTACAGCTGTATGGACCTTTACTGGCTTTCTTTTCTGCATTGCTGTGGAGTTTTGGCATTTGTATTATTTACAGCATTCCTTGTGGTTACTAGTATTTTGCAACTTAGCCCACAGCCATTACAAACAGCTCAAAATGATTGGGGAAGCAACTTAGCCGACAGCTGTCACAAATAACTCCACACTGCTGGAAGGCTCCTAGGTTGTGCTATCAATGTTACATACAATCCAAGTTATGCATTTTTTAAAAAGGCATACATATATTAACTGCACCATCTATCCCTTAATCGATAACTATCCCAACAAACTGCAAGTCCCTCTTATTTAATCTTTGACACTTTTTGTAAACCAATCAAGCTGTATTTCACACTGAACAACATGGAAGGGTAGCCTACTTGTTTCTCCTCTGTTGCAGCTTCATAACATTTGGTATCAGAAAGCAGTGTAGCAATTGTCTTATGCTCACAGATAATGAACGTCTACAAAACACAAGCAAATTGTTTGATAAAGGTTCAAATATTTAAGAGATATGGAAGCCTCACTCACAAAACAAACAAAAAATCACGGACAGAACACTACACTAACATACCACATGCAATGTACCTAACCATGACAGATAAGGTAATGTCATATACTAACCCTGTAAAAAAATCCTTAACTAAGCCTCATAGGTAAGGCCTAAGGTCTTAGTCTAAGCAAAAATCAAAATCAGACATTACAGTATGTAATACCTCATTTGCAACAGAGTCACTGTGGGAAAAATGGTCTCACTTCCAGTTCACCAAGCCATTCTTGAAACAAAAATATTTTAGTGATTGGTGATTCCATAGAGATGCACACAGATTCCACAGTCACAAGGCTGTACAAAGGGTAACAGTGAGTTATCTTTCAGGTGCCAAGATTTCAGACATCACATTGGCTCTTGGGACCACTGAACCAGATAAAAATAGCTATGACATGGTAGAGATGAAGTGCCCGAGATGGGTGGTAGGATGCACACTGTAGAGTCCAGACAAAGAAATGACATAACAGCAAAAGCCCAAATAGCTCCAACTGCAGAAAATGTCAGACAGAACAGATTAAAGTGGTTTAGGCACATGTGCAGAAAAGAAGATGACAATCTGGAGAAGAAGATTTGGGACAAACAGGAAGAAATCAGGAGGAAACTATAGCATCCAGCAAAATGGTTGATAGATTAGGTGAGAGAGAAAACCTGCAACAGTCAGGCATGAGTTTTGAAGAAGTTGAGAGAGTAGCACTGAACAGAGCGAGATGGAGACAGCAGGCATGACACCCCGACCCCCATGTTGAAAACGGGAAAAAGAGGGTTGATGATGATGATAATGTTGGTACTTGAACATGTTGGGAGTGAGTGACTTGGGGCAAAAAAAAAAACCTAGGAGAGATGCAGAGAGGCATGTCTGAGATATCAGTGCATGGCACAAATGCAGGCAAGACCCTAACATTCAGCAGAATCCTCTCCTCTCCAAGAATGATGAGTAGGTACAAACAAAAGATGACTGGCTTTGACAACTGGCTAAAAGAACTGGTGGCAATCTGGAGGGGATCCAGTGATGGCAGCATGGAATGAGATGCTTGGCAGTCATACTTAGGTTCACAGGTGTTTACTAGTCTAATGACCACAAGAGCCTTTTTAATCCTTGCCATGCATCCCAAATCTCTGGCAAGTTCTGGTACCCTTGATAAGTGTAAGCAGGGGCCTGGGAGATGAACCATTTACAGGTTGCCTGTGTCCATTAGAGACATAGGTGCCAAACTATGGATGAATTTCTTGTTCCCTATCCAGTGTCCAAATTACACTTGAATTGGGTTAGGGGGAAACTGTGCTTCACATGGATGAGGAAGTCTGTTCCAGAGATGGGTTAGTCTCTGGTATATATACTGGTCTCTCTCCACTAGGGTCTATTTATATTACAGGCAAGGTTTAAGTCTTTAGAATGGGTAATTCTGGTGCTGTTTGTTTTGAGGATATGCAGGAGGTCCATCAGAGAGGGGGTCTGACAATGCCCTGTATGCCAGGCATAGATATCCCCCTCAACAGCCTGTAGGAGACAGAATACAGGGATAAGGCCTTGAGGCGGTCTGCATAGGACATGTTACTTATGCCCTATACTCTTTTACTCAGAAACCTCTGTGGGCATTCTAACTGTTGGATATGCCTGGTTAGGTACACACCAAAGGTGGTACTGTACTCAATATATAATAATAATAGTATGAATGCTGAACACAGTGGAACAATTACTTCCTTGGACATAGATGCCATGCCTTTGTTGATAAGTCATGCAACATAGAATGACTTCCTCACTGTATACATGTGATGGTCAAAAGCTAGATTACTGTCTATGTGTGTCGCTAAGTCTCTGACTACTGGGTCAACTCTAAGGGGTGCGTTGTCAATATGACAGTTAGAAGGGGTGGATGACTTCCCAAAGGATAATATTATGCATTTCTTGGCATTTAGTTTTAGTTCATGACTCTGACACCAGCTGTTTGTCTGTGTCAGCCCTTCCTGGAGAACATTTGTGTTGGTGTGGGATTCAATTAAAGCTCCTAATTTGCAATCATCTGCAAATTTAGTCAGTCAGAGGCAAATGACATTGGCCTTGACATTAGAGAAGTAAATGATAAAAAGGAGCAGTTCCAGGACCAATCCCTGAGGGATTCCACTTGTGACAGAGCTATTTGTGAAAGTGGACTCCCCAATTCTAACTCCATGGGTCCTGTCTCTGAGACAGCTACCTATCCACCAGGTGACATAACAGTTTGTACCTAACCTCTTGAGTTTGTCAACAATGCCTGAATGTGGTATTGTGTCAAATGCCTTGGCCAGGTCACGTTAGGCAGTGTGAACAATTTTTCCCCTCATCCATTGGTTTTGTGACCTTCTCAAAGAAATCCACCAGGTTGAGTAGGCATGACCTGCCCTTCACAAAACCAAATTGGGTTGAGTTTGGTGTCTGGAGGTTTGCTATATCATTACGGACCACTTCCATGACTTTGCATATGAGACTACTGAGACTTATGGGTCTGTAGTTTCCAGGGTCTGTACATGGCCCACCTTTCTGCAGGGGAATGACTGCTACTATTCTCCATTCATGATGTATGAAGCCTGTTTACAGGACACAGTTAAACAGCAATTCCAGACGGTGTGATAGATCATGTTTCATGCTATTTAGAAAGCATCCTGGGATACCGTCTGGGCCCAATGAAGCAATATTCTTGGCCTTAGAGAGAGCATTAAGGACTTGTTCCCTGGTGATAGTTGGGGGGGGGGTTACATTTGATGATATTTACTGAGGGAAGTTTGAGGGGGAGAGAAGGGTAATGTTGGAAATTACTTTGTCGGCCAGTAGGTTTGCTACATCTTCTGGTTCATTGTAGGTGGCTCCAATTACAATGAACTCTGCACACAATTGCATATTGCCTTTGATGTTGCGGACATACCTAAAGAATGCCTTGTGGTTGTCCTTGGCCTGGAAGGCCAAATTTACCTCAAATTTGGCTTTGGTAGACATTTATTTGTACTCTAGAGTTGTTTGTTTAGTTTGATGAGAGTGCTTTTATCCTCCTGGGTGCTGCACCTCCTATTTTTTGCTATGATTTTTTTTTCCTTCTGTTATACACCCTATTGATTTTGTGATTCCACCAGGGTGGCTTGTTTTTTCGAGTTAGTTCTGAACTTCTTTCTGCTGGGTACAGCTGCCTCTATGCAGCTATTAACATGCTTGTATATGGTTTATGTGAACAGTTCTGCATAGGCAGCAGTGTTCTCATGGTTTGTGGGGGCTTGAAATTTTGCCAGGTTCTCACGTAATAGCAGGAAGTTAGCTTTGGAGAAGTTCTTGAATATTACTGGGTTGGCTGAAAGTCCAGGTTTTATTTTTACATCAAAGGAGACAATTTTGTGGTCTGACCTTACCATGGCAGACATTACACTAGGGGGTGTGCAGCACTCTCCCATATTAGTGAGGACCAGATCCAGTATGGTTGCACCACTGGTTGGTGTACTGACAATCTGGTCCAGGGAGTTTGTGTTTACAAAATCCAGGAATCTCTGTGCCTGTACATCTGGTGTGGTATAGAATTCCCAGTTAATAGTGAGGGTAATTAAAGTCACCCACAAATGTGGTATTGGTTGTATGGTGAGTGTTTCCAATAAGTTTAAATACAAGGTATGGGTTCCCTGGGTCATAAAGGGGGAGCTATAGCTTGCAAGGAAGTGACATTGGATTTTGCCTATGGTGATTTGAACAAGGAGAAGCTCAACTGCATTGTCCTGTTTGACCAGCCTTGATGCATATTTATTTTTGATGTAAATTGAGACACCTCCACCTTTAGTCCCTGTCTGTGTAGTAACTAGTCTAAATGTGTGGAAGGCATTATAACCTTGCACTGTCGGTTTGCTCTCTGCAGCTTTAAACCATGTGAACAGAGATTCTAGGGATTGGAGTTTTTTCTTAGACTCCTAGCACTGAGTAGTAATACCTTTAGATTTTCTTGATTTTGATTTGCTATGTTGGAAGTACTTTCAGTTTGGCATTGCCTAAAAAAGGCACTACTGGGGAAGATAACGTTTTAGCGATTAATTCGAAAGTGGTCTGATGACCATCTCCTTCCATGCTGACAAATATTGCACCTCTTAGAATGACATCAGAAACAAAGACAATGATTAAAGTCAGTGTGCATCTCTTGTTCAAAGGCTACAGCATACTGGCTACAGCCTTTGCTGTTCCATATTGCCTTTTTTTAGGTAAAATTCAGTTAATGAATATTCCAACAAAGTACACATATCAAAATTAAAACAAGATCAAATTAAGGTGGCTCTGCTCAGTGCCAGAAGTCTAAACAAGCTGCCCAACCATGAGGCATTCCTGCATTTTGAAGGCATCCATATATGTGTAAGTACTGAAACCTGGTTAAAAAATCTAAAGAGCATTTCCTCTGTACTGGGTTTCATATCTATCAGAGCTTCAGATGCACTGGGTGCATCCATATTTGCCAGAGACCATATCACCTCTAGACAGATTCACAGAGCCCCACAAACTGAACTTATCAAATGGCAAATCAGACTAAACAAAATCAACTAGCAGCTTATTGTCTGTTACAGGACCCGTTCTGTGACTCCAGAAGTACATATTAAGTTCTTACATGTCATGGATGAACTTTCCATAAATAAGAATGCCATCATTCTGGGTGACTTCAACGACCCATCAACTGAATTGGGTACCACATCAAAAATAATTCAAGACACTGCTTCAGCAGATAAATTTGTCAAGGAGTTTTATACTACCATAAATAAATGCAAAGAACTGCCAGTCCCTTCCAGATTAAAATATAAAGGGAAATTTAAAAGCAAACCATCCTGTGGTCTACCAATATAAATAAAATCTACAAAAAAGGAATAAAACTCATTCTAGAATATATTGCAGATTTAAGGACTTCCAAGTCAAGGAAAATATTAGGAAATTGACTAAGAATTAAAAAAAAAAAAAAAACACAGATCATCAACTTGGGAAGCCCATGAACTCAGGCTGGTATCTGATTGCCAAGGGCAATTACAAATCCTCCTTTAGTTCTGTTAGAAAACTAAGAAATGGCACTCAACAATATCCACAACTCATGCTAAATGACAAAGTCTACTCAGATCCCAGTGAACATTGCCAATATCCTAGTAAATAAACAATGCAAACTTCACTCCTGAAATGACTGTTCAAAGCCCTATGATTCTTACAGTTTTCCAACTCCAAAATCACTAAAGAAAGTACAGTTGTGTAAAATCTGAACATTACGGTAGACGTCCTTGCCTTCACCACTGCAGTATTCATTATGTATGGGATTCCTTGCCGTGAAAGCCTGACGTCCAGCCAGTCTACCAAAACCTACTGTTGCATTAAGGTATGCTGAACGTCAGCCAAATGCTCCTCATGTAGCATAGGGCATAAAGGTGACGTTCAGGTGTACCATCCTCATAACTGATTGCCCCAGTAGGAACACCAGTCCTTGGAGAACCAAAGAGAACCTGTACATCCAGGAAGGAAAAAGACTAGGGGGATGGAGGGAGGGAGTGAATACTGCAGCGGTTAAGGCAATTTTACACAACTGTACTATGTTTCTAACATTCACCGCTGCGGTATTCATTACGTATGGCAGAGTGCCAAAGCTCAAGAAGAAACTTGGAAGGAGGAAGCAGCAGTAGAGCCCTCTAAGAAGCCGTGAAGAATGGCATTAGCAAAATCAACTCTAGCTCTGGAGATACCATCCAACTTCTAGTGTTTGGTAAAAGTATGCAGAGAAGTCCAGGTAGCTGTTTCAAGAAAAGAATCAGTGTCTAAGCCCTTGAAAAAAACATGAGAAGAAGCCACAGCTCTAGTGGAATGAACCTTTACAGAAGAAGGAAGGCTCTCGTCACAAAAAGTGTATGAAAAAGAAACAGCCTTTCAAATCCAAGTAGAAATACTTTGCTTGGAAACAGCCAATCCTAAAGACCTGGGATGAAAGGAAACAAACTGATCCCACTTCTGATAGCTTTAGTCTTATCTAAATAAGATCTGAGCTGTCTATACACGTCCAAAGTATGCAGCACCCTCTCACTGTCAAATTGCGGAGAGGGGAAAAAAATTAGGCAAATTAATACACTGATTAAGTGACAACTCATTAAGCACCTTAGGCATAAAAGAAGGATCAGTACACAAGGACACCCTGTCCTCACGAAATATCAAAAAAGGCGGACAAGCCATAATGGCTTGCAACTCATACACCTGTCTGGCAGAAGTAAGAGCAAACAAAAGAACGGTCTTCCAAGAAGAATGTTGTAAGAAAGCTGAAACGGCAGGCTCAAAAGAGCCTTAGTCAATTTCTCCAGAACAAAATTAGGTACTTACATATTATTGTAACCACACATTGTCAGCATTCACGGCAACATTCTATTCTCAGTAAAATAACGTGCTGCCGAGAATGCTGACAATACGCGGTTGTGATCATATGTTCAGAAATTGTTGAAAGAATACCATCTACATGGAAACTTTTGTTTTTCTTCTTCACATTCAAGTTACATTAGGAAGTAGAAAACCTCAAAAAAAATGATAGATTTTCAGTAAAATTAAGTCAACCTTCAGAATATTCACAGGATCCATTGTTTTTAACGCCTTAAACTAAATACATCTTTTCAACAGGGGTGCGTACACGGGCTAAGTTACCTGTCAATCGCAATCGATCAGATCAGTCAGTGTTTCTGCAGACCCAAAACTGTGCGAAGTTTTCTTAGAAGGAAGGATTCGTACTTCACTTGCTTTATTTTCATCATCAGTTAATAGTAGCTCCCGACTGACAATGGACCAGTGATCCACTGTCTGCACATTTTCCCCCAAATTACAGTAATGTCATTGCTGAGGCACACCCGTCAGTTTAACAGTAAGACCACCACTCAGGCTAGTCCTGACAAACTGACAACACAATGGTCCTCTTTTTTTTTTTCTTTAACAACTACTGAAAGTGAAGACAGTATGCAAGCTGGAAATTACAACACAAACACGAGTCAGCAAAGTGTCAGGTTTTCTTACCTTCCACTTTGCAGAGTTAAAATTAGCCAGATGACCTTATGAAAACCACTATCAACACCATAAACAAACAGTTTACACTGATTCTGTTCAACCATGTAAGTCACTGTGTTTTATCGCACATTCATTGCGGAAGCATACTTATAGCTACCGCAATGAATGCGTGGTTGCGATAATACGTAAGTACCCAAAATTAATATCCCAGGGAAGAAGAACAGGCTTCCTGGGAGGTCTAATATTAAGGATGCCTTTAAGAAATTGCTTAGCTTCAAATCCATAAGCTAAAGGAGGAGTTAAAGGCAGACAAGCAGAAAGAGCTGATAAGTGGGCCTTAATAGAAGAATAGGCCAAACCAGCATTGAGCAACTCAATACAAATGAGAGAACCAAAACAGCATCCACAGTAAGTGAGTCCAGGTTACGAGAGAAATGCCAAACAGAAAACTTCTTCCATTTGGATATGTTGGATTTCCTAGTAGTAGATTTCCTGGCCTCCTGCAGGACCTGCAGCACATCCTCAGAAAAAAAAGTGTCTATGAGGAATCAAAACTCTATCACTCACAGTGTCAGTTGAAGAGTGGACAGGTGGAGATGGATGAGAGATCCCTTGTCCTGTGTGAGTAGATCCACCCTGTGAGGTAATTTGTGATGACTGCCCTTGGCTAGATACAGAAGTAGAGGGAACCAGTGCTGTGGCGGCCAAAGGGGAATCACCAACAACATTTTGGGAGCATCCTGTTGAATCTTGAACTGGACTTTTGGAATGACAGGAAAGGGAGGGAATGCATAAAGAAACATCCACTTCCAAGAAAATGAGAGGATGTCTGCCTTCCACACCAGAGGACCTGGGACTATGGCACAAAACAAAGGAAGTTGATTGTTCAGATGAAAGGCAAATAGATCTACTTGAGAAGTACCCCACTGGTGGACAATGTCCAGAAACACATCCATGTGAAGCATCCATTCATGGGATGGAGTGAAGGACCTGCTAAGAGAGTCTGCCACAATCTTCTGACTTGAAGGAATATAAACTGCCTGAAGAGTCAATTGATATTTGACAGCCAGATCCCATACCAGAAGTGCCAGCCAGCAAAGAAGGTAAGATATTGTTCCCCCCTGTTTGCTGATATACCACATAACTGTGGTATTGCCTGTAAATACCTTGTGAGGCCCCAGAGAGAAAAGAGGATGAAAGGCCTGAAGAGCCAGCATAAAAGCTCCCATCTCTTTGATGTTGATGTGCTCCTTCTGCTGATGAGGTGACCACACTCCGTGTACCTTCAGGGAGCCATAAGTTGCTCTCCAGCCTACATCTGAAGTGTCTGTGAACAGATCCTGAGGGAAAAGAGGGGGGTGAAAAGGGAGCCCTGGATTCAGAGACAACTGCTGAATCCATCAGAGAAGTCCCTTCTTGAGACAAGGAAGAAGAGGATGCCCACGCTGATGCCACACCAACTTCAAAAAACACTGGAACTTCCTCAAGTGTAGCCTGGCAAGAGGGAGCATCGGAATGGTGGAAGCCATGAAACCCAGAGCTCTCAGAAACTCCCTGGTTGTAATGGAGGCCAGCAAAGAAGAGTTTGAAAGTAAGAAAATAGAAGTTATGATAATAGCAACAGTATAACTCTAAACAGAGTCCACCTCTAACAGCAGGAAGAAAAGAAGGGTGACCTACATCCTGAACCAGGAAATATGCACAACAGCATATGCCTAGAGGTGGAGGAAAGAGAGGTCACAATCACAACTCCTCTAGGTCTGTTGAGAACAGTGGAACCAAAGTTAGCTCTATGCCTAGAAGCTAAGTCCAACTTATAATGAGAAAATGAAGTGAGGAGTAGCCCAAATGGTGTCAATAGGCAGTCTGTCTTGGAAGCTAAAAAGAAGTAGCCAAAGCTCTGGAATGGGCCTTAGGTTTATTAGGCAGTTTTTGGTTCTAATTTCATGTACAATGACGATGAACATCCAGGCAGTGTAATTTTTGTTCAGACCTATTGGAATATTCTGAAAAAAAACAGGTAGGTCATGCTTTGATTTAGATTTGATAGCTACCAGAAAAAGAGTCTTCCATGATAGCAATTTTAAAGAACAGGAGACTGCAGGTTGAAGGGGGAAGAATCAAGAAGCAAGAAATAAATTTAGGTCCCCAAGGAGAGGAGAGATTCAGGAGGTCTAGGAAGAAAACTCCTTTCAAAAACTTTTGCAAAAAAGGTGGGACAAAAAAGCAGATTCAGAACAGAAATAGAAAAAGCAGAAATAGCTGCCAATTGAACTTTAAGAGTAGAGGGAGGAGGAGGAGCATGGAAGAGCCAGAAGAGAAAAATCAAGGACTAATTGGAGTGAATGAAAAAGGATCTATCCTTTTTCCATTCCTTGACATGTGAAGCCTTAATTCATTTCAAATTCCGAAATCGAAAGGGAGGGGAGAATGGGAATCTATCAAAAATAAGGAGAAAAAGATGAGATAATAATAAAGTCAGCTGAGGGAGGGAACTGAGGGACCAAAGAGTGCAGAGGGCAGGGGAGGGAGCCAGAAATGACCCCCCGATGAATGGATCAAAAAAAGATCTGAGACCCCGTCCAGATTCCACGGTCGCCCAAAAGAAATCGTAGTAGAAAGGAACACCACTGTCGAGAGGGGAAAGGAGAGAGTCAATGAGCCTCTGCTGGGTTGGCCTGGTAAAGGGAATAGAGGAAAATATTCTCTGCACTTGCTGTTTTGGGAGTAAAAAGATTGCAAGCTAAGCAAGGCTGGAAAGAAAAAAAAAAAATTTCTCAACAGAGTCTTTCTTCAGAAGAGACCAGGAGGCATGAGGATAGCAACTTGTCCGTCAACTTGTTGGACTTGTGATTGACTTCGGGAATCAGAAGAAACAGAGACCGCTGAGAAGAAATCACAGTCTGCCATGACAGGAGGGCTTGACCTGGTTCCGGGTATTCCCTTGTTGGATGGGCTACACTACATATTGTATTGTCCGTCTGATTGCATTGCTGGATTGCAAAGTCTTGAAAGGGCTTGCAACGCGGGGTCTTCCCAACAAGAGCTGAGGGAAGACATCCACCACATGAGATGATTTTTTGCACGCATTGCGGCATATGAATGTGGAACATTGGAAGTTGCTGGTATGACCATTGAGTAAAGAGCAGCATTCCGGGGATCCGAATCATGGAAATCTGGCTAATGGAAGTAGAGGCTGGCCATCCTAACACTTTCAGAACTAAGAACTAACTGATTCTTGATGATTCTGTTGTTGTGAAGACCAGAGACCAGTCCAGTTTTATTTATCTGTTGTTGTTAGTCGTAGACAGACTGCTTATTGTCTCAGGTCTCAGATTGCTATGTTTAGTGTATAGTACCTAATAAGGCTTACAGCTTTTAAATTTCAAGGCTTTATAAAAAAGCCCAGCTTTTTTGGGTGTAATTAAAGTGTAATCCCCCGCCATCAGAAGGAGGAGCTGTGTGGGAGCCGTGAGGAGCCAGTCATTCAAATATGGAACCTTGTCGCCCCTTGTCGAGAAGCCACCAGAAGCTACCCTGCCATGCATTTGGTAAACACCGGGGCAGTGGTGAGACCAAAGGGCAGAGCCCCCTGAAAAAAATGACTGAGCAGCAGGAATCTTTCTGGAAATCTTCTGAGCCTTCTGTGTGATTATGTGATAGCACGCTGAATGAAGAGCACATTAGCACATCTTCCACCAAAAGGGAAAAGGATGAAGGCAGGTGACCATCCGAAATCTTGTTTTCTTGACTTCTTGACTGATCTGTTCTGAGATCCAAAATTTCCATTTGGAATGCGAAGAAAGGATAGAATATAGCTGGAAATGATGGACTTGTCTACCATTTGTCTGAGTCAGGATAGCCAGGCTTCTCAATCTTCAGTGACACCTTCCCCTCCCTCCTCCATGGGCAGGCAGCAACACCTCAGGATGCTGAAAGGAAGCGCTGTCAGATTGCTTCTTGCCGCGACCCCCTGGACCCCCCGGCCGCCGCCCCCATTGTTATTCTCACTGCCCTTCCCGGCCTGCCCTGAAACTGGGAACAACTTAAGTCCCTTGAGATTGTTTGTTTACGAACACTTTCCACCTTTCTTTCTTTTTGGGGTACCTCCTAGGGGTAAGGTAAAAAGGAGTACAGCAATTCCAAACTTGCCATCAGTTTCACACCTGGTTCGGTTTTCTTCTTCTTTTCTTTCAGGGAGGGACCAAGATGATCCATCAGTTAGTGAAAAGTGAAGAGAAGACGAAAGTTAGAATGCAGACTGCAGATCCAGGCATGCTCACGCTCACACACACCACACCTGTGCGCGTTTCTACTCGCCCATCATCAGCCGCCAAGAAAAAGAAAGGCGATGGAGAGTTGGTTTAGAGTTAGAGGGGTAGCCAGCCATGCGTGTTCATCTATCTTGAAACCCGCAGCTGTAGGTTCTTTACTTTACTCATTTGATCGCCTTGATCAAGTCCCTTGAAGATGGCACAGACAGCAGGTTCAGCTTAAAAATGGTAAATGCTGACAGAACAAGAACATCTCCGCATTCGTCCAGCCCCGTAGACCCAGATTCCGGTGTGGTGACAGATACTGAACTAGCAGATATAGCTCAGCCTTGGAAGCAGCAGCTACCACCACATCATAGCAAACACCAGAATTTAAGAAGAAACTGTTTCTGCTAACTGCTTATTGTCTGCTGGGAGCTCGGGAGGAGGGGTCCACTGAATCAGGAGCCGGCCCATGCCTCCCAGCTTAGCAACCACCCCCAGGGAGGGGGTCAAGGGGGGACACCCAGGAGGGGACAGGCCAAACGCCTCAAAGCCCAAAGATTCGAAGTTCTAAGAAGGGGTTGAGGGCTGGCCAATTTCCTCTGCTTTCTAGAATGTCTGCAAATGAGACATCTTCAGAAGGGGAACGAACGGGAACCTAGAAGATCCATCAAATCTGTGTCTGGCGTGGGGACTCAGGTGGTGTGTTGTTGTCCTCTACACTCTCTTCTTCGAGGGGCTCTTCTGCCAAATCAGGAGAGGCCAGAGGGGAGAGGATCCACAGAGGGGAGGAGAGGAGCTGGCTCTGTGCGGTCCGGGATGAGGAGTGAGTCGACTTGACCTGAGGCACCAGGGAGGAGGGGCGACGGAGGCACTGTGAGAGAGCCAGGCTCTAACTCCACGCCCATGATAATGCAATGCGCACTCCCTGTCAGGCAGAGCCAGAGGCCCCCGAAAGCTAAGACCCCCTCCACCTCGGCCCCATGGGTGATGAGTCGGCGAGGGAGCCGAACTACCCGATAGCGGCCGAGGTGGAGAGAGGAGAGGGTCGGAGCGGTCCGATGCTACTCACCCCTCGGAGCGGAGCCGTCGGCACCGAGCGCCGGAAGGCCGAACAAGGAAGTGCCGACGGCCCACGACGAGCAATAGATCGGCTCCGACGACGCTTATCACTCGAAGTCCGACACCGCCCGAGCTCCCGAGATCAAGAGAGGAGGGGAGGAATTGATGGACGGACCGGGCAGGCATCTGATGAGTCGCTCTGGGCTCTGAGGGGGGGCCTCCCAGTGCCTCGACTTAAGAAGTCGACTCATCCTCTCTGAAGGTCATGATCCCACAGCCTCGGCGACCTAGGAGTGGACGTCTTGGCAGACTCAGCAGCCAGGAGAGAGCCTGGAGACGAAGCCGGAGAGCCAGAGATGGACCTGACCTCTTTCTAGTTGTCGGGTGGAAGGTCCGGCGGAGCCACACACGGGAATTTCTAATGCAGGGAACTACAGCAACTGTGATGCTCCACACCGCTCCAGCCGGAGCCCGATAGACAGGAACCACAGCAACCAGTTATTGATTCAGTTGTCGGGAGCCAGACCTAGATGTCCCTAGAGATTAGTAGATACAGAAAGGGGGCTCAGGTGCTCGAGTAAAAGCCCTTTAATTTTTCTTTTTTTTTTCCCCCCTGCCTGAGAAGCCATGGGCAGGCAGCAGTGAGCTCCCTGCAGGTGAGTGACAGATTTTTTTTCCCTGTGTGAGCCTGGGTCAGAGCCATGGCACACAGCACACGATCACACTTCTTGCAAGGAGACCACTAGACTTATCTACAGGTGACAGCATCTTTCACACATACAGTCACACACAATTACACCCACTCTGTCTTAAAAATAATACCACCAACCACTAACTAGGTTTAAAAAATAACACACACACACAACTACCACTAGGAAAAAAAGGCCAAGCTCAATCCAAAACCAAATGAGGGGTTCTTGAGAAAAAAAACAAAAGGGGATAACAATTTATAAGAAGAAAGAAAAAAAGGGGAAATTAAAAAACCTTAAAAAATTAAACTTAAACAAAAAAACTAAGACTTAAAGAAGAGTCACTTAAACTAGAAAAAAGAAACAAACAGCTGATAAAGGAACCAACAAAATCCAGATCTGAGGAGCAAACTACCTAGCAGTGTATCTTGCCCACTTGAGCTCGAGCCGGGTGGAGAAGGAGCCGATAGTGGGACCAATTCTTTAGGTGTGAGATTTAGGTCGGCTCCAACCCCCAAAGCAAGAATGAAGGCGAGATAGACAACTTAACATTGAGAGTTAAGGCCTTTAGAGGAGGCAGGGATGCCAGCATTTGCAACTCAGAAAGACATGATCCTGAGAATGAGCCAGAGAAGACATTTTGAAGTTTACTGTAAACCCCAAGCTCTGAAGAAGAGAAACAGCAAAACAAAGACTTGGCAAAAGGACCTCTGGAAAGGAAATATTTGGAATCCTTGAAGCCTGCAAAAAGCAATCAGAGGAGCGAGGCATTTGGTGAACACTCTTGGGGCAGCAGAAAGGCCAAAGAGCAAAGCACAGAACTGAAAATGCCAGGAAGCAACAGAGAAACACAAAAACTTTGTGAAAACATGATGGATCAGAATATGGAAATAAGCATCCTTGAAATGCAGAGACACCAGAAAGGCCTTGGAGCTAGAGAGGAAATAGAGTCTGAAGGGACATCTGAAAAGAAGGCACCTTCAGAAAAGTGTTTAGATGAGAGAGGTCTAGAACTGGTCTCCATGTACCTTGTTTTCTGGGCACTAGAAACATCCTTGAATAAAAACCCATTCCCCCTTTGGGACACAGGCAAATCTTGAACAGTACCCTGAAACAAGAGATCTCGAAGAACCTCTGGGAAAAAAGGAAGTTGTTCCCAAGCAGGCTGAGGAATGTCCATAAAAGCAGGATGGGATATCCACACCATGAAGTACCCCTGATGAATGATTGACAGAACCCAAGAATCCTGGGTGATGTGAAGCCAAATAGAAAGAGAAAAGTGAAGAGAAAGAGGAATGTGGCTGGGAACAGGCGGCTAAGTCCGACAGCACCTGGTTTGTCAGGAAAGGAAGGCTTCTGAATCCCTGCAGTCTGAGTGTCCTTAGCAGGAGGAGTCTGTTTACCACCCTTTTTACCTTTATTCGGAGGGTGAGACTGCCTACGAACAAATGATGGCTTAGAAAGACAGTTTCTTTGAAATTTAGGCACAGGAGAAACAGACACAGGTGTGACAACCCACCAATGGACCAGTAATCAAGGAACCTCAATCCTCACCAGTGGCAGGACATATGCTGGGAGGATGACAGGTACATACAGTATTTCCAGATGCAGCTTTCTGCAGCAAGTACAATTTCCCTTAAGAGCACACAGAGACCACAACCAGTCCAGGGCTTGTTTCTCCCTCTTTCTCCAGATCACCAATAAGACTTCCCACTGGCTACAGAGTTGTGATCTCAGCTGAGTGGCCAAGCCAAGGCCTCCAGCACCCATTCTGTCCAACCAGTGCTTCGTGTCCCTGCCCAAGCAGCTGACACACACACACACACTCACACACACACACACACACACACACACACACACACACACACACACACACACACACACACACACACACACACACACACACACACACACACACACACACACACACACACACACACCTAGGAAAAGCTGGCACAGGTTTATTAGCCCCCTTTTGCCCAGCTTATAAGGTAGTTATCACTGCCACCAGCCAACTCCTTATCAGCTACTTTAAGGCCCTTAGCAAAGCGTGTCCAATCTTACTGTGTAATGTTACTATTAATACAAATGGTAGTTTGATCAAGGCTATTAGAAGCATCCCACAGTGTCACCAAATAAATATGATGGACGTAATCTCAAAACTTAAATATGTACCACAAAGATCAGCCACAGTGAAAGATTTAAATATATTTAATAATAAATAATAAAAGAACATGAAAATACTCAGTATATATTCACAGTGACATCAGAGTTCAAAACCACTGGAAATATTTAAAGCAACATTGCAGGACAGTCTCAAATAAATAAAGAAAAGCATCTAAACTATGCTTCACTATATTCCTGACTGAATCTAAGAGAATTATTATACCCTAATTAACTTAAGAGCAAGGCAGATGTGGGGAATGGATCTTGTAATTGTCAGGTCAATGACAGAATACAGAATGCTCCATCTCCCTAAGAGATTTTTCAAATTAATATCTCAAATATTACTTCTGGGATTTGCTTGCACAAAGACATCATTTCTTGTCATCTGACTCTATCCCAGATGAAACCCCCACTGCTGTGAGCTGCCAGTACTTAGCCTCTGCCTGTGAAAGTACACAGACCTCAAATCCTTGGCAGATGCTGAAGTCATAAAACAACTGCATTCCTTCACATTCACAACTAGTAATTATTTCACTTTAAAGACAATACAGAAAACTCCCTAGTATAGACATTATGTCTCTACTTGCCATAAAGTAATTTAATTTCAGATATTTTTCTGAAGTTAATCTACTATATTCCAGTTTCCACTATTAGAATATATACATTTAAACAGTTACAATAGTGTATGTACTTTTCTGTTCTCTTCCAGCAGGGCACACTGTAGACACATCTTTAAACCCAGCACTTTACAAAATACCTTTTCAACAAGTATGTCTGTACCAACCAGTTTGATATACACATCACATACAGTTCTAATACCATTGTAACACAAGCATCTTATATACATCATGTTGATATTCACAATGACACATAATTATTTACAAAATTCCAGCTAGCTGTGCTGGCAGTATCTCCTTTGTCGCAACATGTTTAAGTTCCTGTAAGGCCTTTCCCTTGTCCTGAAGAGACCTAAACAAACCAGCAGTGGCTTCCGCAAACAAACGTTTATTATCCAGAGGAGCATCCATCAGCTTAGCTTTAGTATCATCAGGTAAAGATTGAAGCCTAAGTCAAGAAAACCTCCTCATTACTGAACCAAGAGGCATCTGCTGCATTATAACTACATTTGATTGAATGACGAACTACTTGAGAGGAAGTCCCTGGCAAGTAAAGAGCAGAAAATTTACTCTCAGAGTCTGGAAGATTAGAAAAAAAGCTGACAAGCCTGAGAAAGAAGAGCCAACACATACCTAGATATATGGGTGTGATAATTAATTGCCTTCCTGGCAAGGAAAGAGCAGATGATTTACTGTCAGAGTCTGGAAGATCAGAAAAAAAGCTGACAAGCCTGAGAAAGAAGAGCCAACACATACTGATAATTAATTGCCCTAAAGGCTAGGGTAGCCGAAGTATAAAATTTCTTACCCAGCCTGTCCATGGTTCTGCAGTCCTTGTCAGAAGGCAGTAACTTGGATGAAGGAAGCAATTGAGATGGCTTATCAGAGCCTACAGACATCACAGAGGGGTCAGAAGCAGGGCATTTGCACATAAAGGAACAATTCTCAGGCACCCTATAAAACCTATCAGCCTTCTTGGGAGCAGGGGGCAGAGAATTAGGCTCTTTACAGGCATTGGAAAAAGTATGCAGTTAAGTAGCCAAAACAGGAGGATAGCTATAGGTTTAGGACATTTCATCTGCAGTAACTCAGAGTACATCTTACGGATATCAGAGGCCTGAGCACAATCCCACTTAAAAAATTCCATCATCCTAGAGACTGTGTTCCCCAAAGGAAATTTCTTCAGAAGGAGTATCAGTACTATTAGATTCCTCTTCATCTGACCCACAGTCCAAAGGAGAAGGAATCTAATTAGAATAAGTAAGGAATTCTTCATCAAAATCCAACTCTTCCTCAAAAGAATTCAATCTGCTGGGCCTTTTAAGTGGAGAAGAGGACCAAGGAGGAGGAGCAGGAACCAAAACCCCTTCAGGAGGCCTTAATGACAGTAAAGCATTAAATAACCCCCGAGTTAAGGCCTCCCACTCACTTTGTGGATCCCTAGGAGCAGAAGAAACAGACAAATCAAATAAATAAATTCAAGTGGACTGTTTCAAACCAAAAAAAATGAAGGTCACAACTCAATGGACTTGTTTATTGGTAAGCGCTTTTGTTCATTCACTTTTACTTACTTATTTATTTTACATTTGTTGACTGGGAGTAATCCGACTAAGCTGCAATTAGCCCTTTTTCAGCAGAGGCCTGGAGAGAAAAGCTCCAGAAAACTATTTTAAACTACAGTATTACATACATTAGATAGTACAGTAAAACAATTACAGAGGCAAAACCAAAAAGGAAACGAGAGAGATATTTTAACTGGTATTTACAATTATACAATTATGAAATATTTACAAGTGAATTAGTATTGCTGTCTATTGGGAAATAGACATTCTTACAGTCTAAGTATTTCTTCAATGCAGACACAGGATGCTTTAGATCAAGCTTTTAAAGGAGGTATGTAAGGGAGAGAGATTATGCTGAAGTATAGAGAGTCAGAGTTTGGAAGAATACAGGTAGACAGTTCAGGAGGAATAGAAGTGTTAAAACAGTAGTTAAAAATTAGGAGAAGTGGTCAGACAGAGAGCAAGGTGGGGGGGGGGGGACAGTGGCACATCCAGAGTGTTTTTAGGTGTTCTTTGGCGTCTGCTTTGAATAGTTTTGGTTGATTTAGTAATCTAATTTGAAGTGGAAGCTTATTCCATGTTATGGTAGGATGGTAACTATATAGGTTGCTTCCCATTTTTGTCCTAGGTTTACAGATAAGTAGTAAGTCTTGGTCAGAGCTGCACAGTGATCTAGTAGGAGAATAGGTGTGTTTATGAGAGAGGATAGGTAAGGGCAGTAGAGAGGTATATTAATTATAGAGTGTAAAATCTGAAAATGAGAGCAGAAGCAGGTTAGGTAGTTCCAGCCAATTTAAGTGAGACACAGTGATGAGTTGTATAAGTATGTTGAGCACAGAATCTGGCTACTTTACTACAGGCTGAGTTAAGTTTTGTTAGGAGTGTGGCATTGAGGTTTTTGAGTATTTGGGAACCATATAGTAGACTGGGTAGGAGATAGGTGTGAGATAGGGTTACTTTAGCTTTGCAAGTGACAACCTGACCTAGTTTCTGATGGGTCTTCCTGATGCAGTTGTTAATGTGTGAGTCAAACGTAAGTTGATCATCTATGGTGACACCTAAATGTTTGGAGCTGGGTTCAAGTACTACTGGAGTGTTATTAAGAGATGGTATAGTAAAAGTAGAGTTAAGATGGATTACAGTTTTTAGGAGAAACAGTAGGAGTCTGGTTTTTTTTTGGGATTTAGGATTAGTTGGTTGTTGGTGAGCCAGGTTTCTACTGCTGTAAAGGCTGACTGAGTAGTAGTAATGAGACCAGAGGGAGAGTCAGAGATAACTGATCACAGTAGAATCATCTGCATATTGAACAAGAGATGACTGAGGGCAAGAGGTGTAGAGTAAAATTCGTAAAGATATTAAACAGCAGTGGACCCAATATAGATCCTTGGGGAACACCCGTTTTACAGGGAGGGGAGTTCTTCAGACAATTTCAACAAACACACCCCCTTGTTTAAATACCCATCAAATATCACATGGCTAAATTCAGATCATATGATAAACAACCATTCAATTGTTACAACAATAAAACACTAAAAGTACTAAAAGCAACTCCATATACCACCACTTCCTTTATGTTTTAAAGAATTCAAAATATTAGATTATTGTAAGGAAAAAACATACTATAAAGTACTAAAGTTAAATTAAATCTTTTATCTACATAAACGTATAAGCTTTAATAAACATGCTATAGAGCACTGGTCATTCAGACCTGGGTAGGAAGAAGCATTTAAGCGTATCTGCCAGCATAATTCTTGCCTTTCAAGTAATAAACTGGCAGGTCCCCCTCTCAACCCCATTTTCACTTGTTCAATTACTCTAAATTTGAAACCATGACCTGGGTTTGCCTGAATGTGTTTAGCTAATGCACTTGTTTCTTTCCTTTTCTTTATACAATATACGTGTTTGTAAATCTGTTCTCTCAAATTACATTAGGTCTTACCTACATAGAAACAAATAAATTTTTTGGCATTTTGCTATGTACACCACTCCTTTAGTATTTAAAACAAAATGCCTTGGTTAGACATTTGCATAATAGTTCTATATGTATTAATAAGAAATTTAAATTTGGTATTCTGGAAGTGGTGAAGAAAGATTTTAGGGGGGGGGGTTATTGGGAAAACAAACTTGAGACAACGGATTGTACTGCCAATTAAGAATGAACGCTACTGTGCCCCCAAGTATTAATGATGGTGTTTCACTTATGCTTGTTTTAAGAATGAAAGCTCAAAAAGTGAAAGGGTAAATTAATTTAAAATGGAATCAAATGAAGGTTTTTTTAATTTTATTCACATGATTTTTATGTAAATGATTTACATTTTTAAAGTACATTTTCAATTCATGTTTTTCAAGTATCACATGACTTAGGTATTTAAATGAGTAACTGACATGGTTTGGTAATGGTTCTGAAGAAGTCCCATTTATTGGGATGAAAGTGCTTGACCTTACCTGCTGTGGATTGTTATTGACTTTGGATTAAGTGGAGTTCATATTTCTTTTCACAGTATTGCCTGCTGGATGACCTTTGGTTTTACTTTGTATTTGTTGGGTCATTTTTTGCATACTAACTGCGTTTTCTTCAATTTGGACATTGCTTCTAGTGGTTTTAACACTTTAAATCTATGTACACCAAAAGGCAGACTCCCAGCATCTAATGTTGCTTCTTTTGGGAGTACTATAGGTGAGGACTTCCTGTTCATACTGTTTCTTATGGGACAACTGAACGAGGAACATTTCCTGTTCAAGAAAAACATCAAAGAGGTTAATTTGGTAAACTATTTTGTGATGGAGTTTCACTTGTTTCTAATTCAGCTTCTTCCTTTTCTGGGGACAATTCTTCACACAAGTTTGACTTTTGGCTTCTACCTCCTAAACCATTTAATCAAGGTGAAACTTCTTCAAGCAATGGAAATGATACTGAGATAGGTACTCTACATCAGAAAATGGTTGCTTTGGGTAAAAAACTTCACAAAACTTACAAACTTGAAACCAGACAGTAATTATTTTCAAGCTTGTATAAAACAGGGGCCAATGCCCAAAGAATGACATTTTCACAAATTCCCTAATGTGATGATGGAAATTTCTTCATTTTACAAAGAACTAACAGCTTTATTTCAAAGACCAAATATGAAGTTTTTGGAGACTTTGATTAAACATAATCTGAGCACCACAGACGAGCTCATTCGTGAGGCAGGTACTCTGAATGACTATTAAGACAAATTGACTTTTTTACATTAAAACGCCACAGTACAACTAGACTTTTGACCTGTTAAGCAACCATGTTAAAACTGTTACTGTTAGGAAGGAGAAGAAACTTGCTAGAATCGGACATGAATACAAAATGGCACTGTTTATTCTGTTCATAGTCGTAAATACAACAACCATGATAACATGGTGGATGCAGAGCTGAAGGCTACTACTGAAAATGAGATTATTTATTTATTTTGAGATTCCAATCGTAAGGAGGACCGAATGCCTAGCAAATCTGTATGCATTTCGTTAGGGCAGGAAATTGGGCTGGAGTACACACACCAGCAAAAGGAATGGGACAGAAGTATGCCCAGTATCAGAAATAAACTGCTTTTTGTGATTCTAGTGTCTCTAATTTTGGTCCACCATATGAGCAGAACTTTCATATTTTTAATTTCAGCAGATTGGACATTACTCTTACCCATTATAGTCTTTCATTTTTACCTGCTAAAAGAATTAATGAAGTAGATTTTGTGACGTCTCCTCTTTGGGCCAGTAATCAGAGAGCTGGAATCCTTACCACTGACACTGGAGAGGGAAGTTCACTTGGAACAAAAATGGATACACCCAGTATTTCCAAATGCGTTTCTCTGCATCAAACACAATTTCCCTTAAGAGCACACAGGGAACACACTCAGTCCAGGGGCTACTTTTCCTTTCTCTCTCCCTCCAGATCCCACGTAAGACTCCCCACTGGCACAGCTATAGAGTTGACTTCTCAGCCGATGTCCAAGCCAAGTCCTTCAACAACCTCTTTGTGAAACCAGTGCTTTGTGGCCCTGCTCTAGGCAGCTGACACACACTTTTTGAGATCTGATTTTCACACATACACACACACACATACACACACACCTGGGAAAGGCTGGCACAGACTTCCTAGCTATGCCCCCTTCTGCCCAGACTATAATGTAGTTACTGCCACCAGACACTTCAAAGACAGCTACTCTAACAAGGATACCCAATTATAGTGAGTGAAATTAATATTAATACAAATGACAGTCTTTTGACCAATGCAGTAAGGCTTTCAGGAGTGGCCACAGAGTCGCCAAATAGATATGAGTACTCTCAAAGGTTAAAATATTCTCTAAAGGACCATCCACAATGAAAATGTTATATATAATTAATAATACAAGAACATGAAAATACTAAATATCTATTTACAATAAACACCAGAGTTTCAGTCACAGGGAATATTAAAATAACACAGATGAATAGATTCACACAGATACAGAAACACAATACTTAGAATTACTATTCCCTGTTTTACTTACTAGAGCAAGGCAAGATGAAGTGGGTGAGAGATCCTTCTATGTCAGTTTCCAAGAAACAGACTGTCATGAGACTTCAGTCTCATCTAGTATTAAAACATCATTTTTGTCCTAGATTACAGAATGACATCACACATACCTGGTCATCTGACTTCTGGTTCCCATGCTACCCCCCCCCACTGCTAGAAACTGCACCAGAATTTAGCACATATGTGTTACCATGCACACAGATAGAGCTTTGCTGAGATGTGTTAAAGCATCCTGAAACTACAAAGCCATAAAACATGTCCACTCTTCCTACAGGAGATAATAAACCATTTTCTGGCACAGCCATTTAGTCCCTGGATGCAATCAGAACTGTAAGATACAATCTTTATGGCCTAAACCAGATAATTTAATTTCTTATTATTTTTCAAAGTTAGCTGGACTGAGATTAACATCTTCTCTTCCAGTATCCTCTGTTAAAACATATACATTTAATCAGTTGCAATATAGTCAGGACCCACTGTTGGTACATTTTTAACAGAAGCAGCTTTACAAATACATTTTTCAACACAAGCATATGTACAAGTCAGTTTGATATACTAATGACATATAATTCTTTACAAATTCCAACTAGCTGTGCCGGCATATGTTGCACATCCACTGCCCTACTTCTCCTGGCACAGCTGGCAATACCTCACATTGTCACAGATATTATTACTGAACTGAAGTTATAATTTAAGGAAACTGAATGTTTCTTTGATGTCTGAACAGCATGATTTCAATTATAAAAACGTTCAGGTTAATTTTTCTATGAAATCTACAGGGAACCCACTGTTATACCCTCAAATGGTCCTTTATGAAAAACTCTATATTCATAACACAATCTATCAAGAGGTTTTAAACCTCTGCACTTAAAAAAGCAGTGTTTTAAGGGAGTTGGTGCCCAACAGAGAAGTTAGGGTTATGAAACTCAATAAAGGGGTGGGGTAGTATTAATGAATTCCTTAGACTATGTGGGTATTGGGTTTAATCAGACTCTGGAAGGCACTTCTAATCATGCACTCTCTCTCAAAGAAATTCACCATGTACATGGTGGGTCTGATCTAAAAGGACTGCACACTGATGGGAACTACAACACCACAGAAATATAATTTTTACATGTTGATAGACTTGGAATGATAACATGTTGATAAACCTAGGATCCCAATGATCTTCAGGATCCTGAAAATATATAAAATGTCTTGTGAAGGTGATTACCTGATCACTCTGAGTTGGGAAGCACTCCAGGTGGTAGAGGGCACAGGAGTCGGGTTTCAAACTTTTTTTTTCTCTGCTATAAATCAGGAGAGTTTGCACAGAGCTGCCCTACTGTAAAGTAGCAAACACCTAGACAGTAAAATTTCCTTATAAAGAAAAGTTGGGATTAGGTATGAAACCTGTTAAACCGTAGACACTGGATGGAATTAAGTTAGTACAGGTAGTTTGTGTATTGAACAGGACTACTATATCATAGCACTATACATCTTACCCTTAACTCCAGAATCTACAACAGAATACCCCTGTTAAAACCCAATCCTTAATCCTATACAGCCATGGATGTACAATTTCCTAGTGTCTCTGTGTCCAGCGTGATAGATTTGGGCATCCTAAGGCAATGCAGCAATGTCTTGTTCTCAGACAACCAGTTAATCATTAATGAAAATAGCACAGTATGCAAGAGATGCAAATACTTTTCTTCCTCGGAGGCAAAAATCTTGCATGTAAACAAGGTTGTCAAGAATACTCGCACTGTATCACACACACACACACACACACACACACACACACACACACACAGACAGACACAGACAGACACAGACAGACACAGACAGACACACACACACACAGACACACACACACACACACACACACACACACACACACACACACACATATACAAAACAGGCACCCTACTCACCATGTTAGACAAGTTGAAGATAACTGGTAGTTTCCTATCTGGAATCAGGATCTACAATATAATGTATGCACTGAAGTCACTGCACCCCACGTAGTTAGTAATTCTATCACAGTCCATGTTGGTGTAAATGACCAAAGAGGTACCTCACTGGACTATATGAAAAGAGATATAATGGAGCTCTTGGAATAATGCAACATACAAACAAAATGACTGATTTCAATAACTGGCTCAGTTTCCTGGTGTCACTCCAGGAGGATCCCGTATGGGAAGACATGGTCAACAGGCCACGATGGTTTGCCAAGGACATGCCGCACCTGTTCCCTCTAGGCTTTCAGATATTGGCTAAATCTTTATTCAACCCCTTAGACCCTTTTTTAGAAAATGCCAAAAAGACAAAAATACTAACACAGTGAAAAAGTCTGCAAGCAACTTTAAGGTGCTACTGCCCAATGCTAGGAGCCTAAAAAAAAGAATTTCATGTCCTTCAAGCCCTCCTCACTTTGGAGAATGTAGGCAATCTGTCCCATAACCAACACCTGGTTTAAAGCCATAGAAAGTACTCTGGCAGTACAAAGCTGCAGTGTCTTCCCCACATTTGGACCAACAACAGCAATGACTGGGGCCAATGGTGAAGGTGTCTCAATCTATGTTAGCAACAAACATACCTCTGGATTGGTTAAACAGGATGATACCATGGAACTCGTCTACGTCCAAGTCAACATAGATAAGGTCCCTCACCATATCATGGCTAGCTACAGGTCAGCATCAATGCTCTCATGACTCATACATAAACCTACTAAAAGCACTCAACATCCAACCAAACATCCTACTCACCGGTGACCTTAACTTCCTGTCTATAGACTAAGAAACTTATACTGCCTCAAACTTGTAGGCACAATGCTTTCTAGACTTTATTAACCCCCCCGGGGTCACGTCTTCACTAGTAAGGACTGATTACAAAGCTGTCTCCTCTGAAGAAAACATCAACCTGGAAAACCCAGCTAAACTAGTAACAGTTAGGAACTATCCATAAGCTCATATGTGTATACTAGGCTAACGACCACTAGGGCCCTTATAAGCCTAGCCGGGCAACCCAAATGTGACCAACAAATTTGATTTATATAGGGAATGATTTAATGATGTATTGAAAGAAAAAGCAGACATTTTAACTTAAAAAAACTTTTACACACAGATTTAGAATGTTTTAACAATAGTAAAGCTGTATTCTGTGATGCTGACTGTGTGTATAAAATTACAATCTATTATTTTTTGGTAAAAGTTAAGGTAATAATAAAAAAATGAATAAAGAGAACTGGAGAAGTAAGGGTATGGCTTTTTAAGGATGGTGGTGAAATTTACCTAATTAATTGATTCTAATTATTTTAAACCAGGGAAGGATGTATATTAAGAATGGAAGTGGTATTTTTTTATCTAATGAAGTCTCTTTGATGGGATGAAAGTGCTTATGACTTGTGTTAACTTGTGTTGCTGAATAAATTTATTAAGCGCACAACTAAACAAGAAACTAAGAGGTCTAATCAAGTCAAACAAGGCCAACTATGAGGTCAGGATAGCCTCACAGGGCAAGGACAATCACAAGACCCTCTTCACTTATGTCTGGAACCTTAAAGGTAATAGCAGTGTGCTGAACTGGTGGTGAAATGAACCTTCACCGACCAGGGTGACAAAGCAAGTCTACTAGGTGATAAATTCAGCACAAACTTCACCCCTCCCAGTTCCTCCAGGTGAAATCTCCTCCAACATACTTCCCCTACCTATTAGCAGGGATCAGCTTCTGGCAGAACTCTCTAATGCCAAGAACACTGCCTCTATGGGTCCCAACAATATCCACAGTTAGCTCTTGAACAGTCTAAAACATGACCTATCAGGACCACTTGAGGTACTCTTCAACTACTGCCTTGAAACAGGTTATGTTATGTTTCAAACCATGGAACAAATTATCACAGAAATGAGTAACAAGAACACTGGCAGCTTACTGACACTGTAGCCATTCCAGTTTGGTTTTTGCTAAGGGAAAGTTGTGCATACTTAACCTGGTGGACTTCTTTGAGAGTGGAACCAAGACAATGGATGAGGATAAAACAGTGTATTACTGCATATTTTGACCTGACTAAGGTATTCGATACAATACTCTGCTCAAGCATTGCTGACAAGTACTCTAAGCTAGTCATAAATCCCAACGTAACTCGCTGGATTGTGAGTGAGACCACCTCCATCAAGAAACCAGTCAGCAGGGGAGTACTCCAGGGCTCTTTGTTGGACCCACTCCTGTTTTGCATCTGCCTCTCAGACGTCAAGGATAAAGTTCAAGGACTCTGTCTCATGAAGTTCACAAATAAATGTAAATTGGGGGCCATTATAGACTCCCCACCCACAAGACATCAACATCTTACAAGAGGGTTTCACATAGACAAGTGACTGGTGCCAAAGCCATGGCCTTAAACTCAATGCCAAAAATGCATTATAATGCCCTTTGAGAAACTGTTAAACCAAGTAAATCACTCCATCAACAAAACACTCCTAACAGTCAACCCAGCAGCAAGTGATCTGGGAACACATGTAGACAGCAATCTGGCCTTTGACCAACACATTGCCAAGATGGTAAGAAAATCATTCTTTGTTGCCCAGCTTCTAGGTAAGGTTATGGCATCCAGTTCCACGGAAGTTACAGTACCACTCTACTCAGGCCTTATCAGACCTATCATTGAGTACAATAGCCCCTTTGGCATGTTCTTAACCAGACACTTGCAACAGTTGGAATGCCCACAAAAGTTTCATACCAGGAGAATTCAGGGCATGAATACCCTGTCTTATACTGACTTACTAAAGGCTCTGTCTCTGTATTCAGTCTATAACACACTGCTGAGAAGAGATGTTTGCTTGACTTACACCTATGGGATCTGTGGTACATTCACAAAACAAACAGCACCAGACACTAGAACCAGGGATCTGAACTTCAGTTGTGACATGAACAGAACGTGCTGGAGAGACAGACACATATCCTAAATGGAATAGGCTCCACATCCTTGTAAAACAGAGTTCATCCCTGACCCTATTTAAACAAAATCTTGATAACCGGATGGGAAATCGTAACTTTTATGCCCCCGTCTGGCCCCCATGTCCCTTATGGACAGAGGCCGTTGTCAATATGAAAAGTATTATCCTAACACCCCCCCCCCCCCAGAAATCCCTTAGTTACCTTTCTACTAACATGCTTCCCACCCCCATATAGATGCCCATGATTCTTGGGATACAAAGGGGTTTGGGGTGCACGACTAGGCTTAAAAGGGCCCTAGTGATCGTTAGCCTAGTAGCAACAAATGAACCTCCCCCCATGAGGCCTATCATTGCAGCTGGTAATTCAAAGATGCAGTTCTTGGTTATATACATTTCATGGAAGCTCAAGATATTTCCATTTTGTTTCTCTGGTTGGTTAACAAGACTCTTGGGACTTTCCGGACAACATTAGGGGCGTGGATTGTGACCCAGAGGACATTTTGGCCATGGGTGACATAAAAAGTCTTTTTACTGTTATTCCCCGTGATGATGGGCTTGATTGGTTTAGGGGAGTACCTAGCTACTATGACAGCCTTCAACAGAAATTCTTAAACTAATATTGTTCATTAATGGAGCTGGTCTTGTCCAACAATTTTTTTCACATTTGAGGCAAGAACTTTGAACAGATGACTGGAGTTGCTATGGAGCAGCTTGTGCCCCCATTTTTGTCAACATTGTTCCCAACAAAACAACTGGCAGCATATACAATATCCACTTAAAATCTTACTCCGGATGTTTGGATAACATCTTTTTTATTTGGAAGGGTGGAGCATGGTTATTCATCCAGATTTTTTAAGAGTTTTCTTTTAACTCTGACTTCATGCAACTGAACTTTTTAAATGTTGTTTTGCATGAAATACAATAAAATGCAACACTGTTGTGGTTGTTTGATCAATTCTATACAGGAAACCTACCTTATCCAACAGTTGTGTTCATTTTAATAGTGCACATGCTTATGGACAAAAGGGGGTGGTGTCATCAAAGGACAACTTATTTAATTGTCCAGATTTATAAATAAGATTTTTTTTATCATGTCTAATAATTTGACTAATGTGTTTATTTCTAGAAACTACCCAGTTAACATTATTAACAAAATGTTTGAATTTGTACATGCAAATAAGGGTAACCAATATAGACCCATTTTGAGGAAAACACATACCAGAAAAGGTTAAGAGACCCAGTAAATAAATTCTCATTCAATAATTTTACATTATTCTGTTGACTTCCATTGCATCAGATGTATTATGGTTAAAACTGAGACTTGTTACTTAAGGATGTACCTGATTTTGGTAACTGGAATCTGATCCAAAATTTGTGTATATAAAGCCATCTTGAAAATGAAAGTCACGAAAGGTTCAGTTCAGGCACGGCACCATGAAAAAAAGTGTCTGTTGCTACTCCTGTGGGAACACTAGGGAAGTTGCTTCTATTACTGCCTATGGTTACCATTACCTTTTGAACTGCAGTGACAAATGTAATTGCAACATATGTGGGGTGGTGTACATTGCAACTATTCTGTCTGCTCTGCTTTTTATGTGGGCAAGAGAGAGGAAAATAACTATTAATGAAAGTTTCATTTGTAAATCTCTAAATTACTTTGTACAGCCCAACACTAACCTTTGATTTTTTTTTAATCTCATTGCAACCTAGACAGTGTGTGGCTTTGTCAAATATATTTCCTTCATTGTAACAGGATCAGCTGTCTTGTATTGCACAAAATATCTGTGAGTGGCCATTTTTTTTCTTACTCCATCTTGTACAACAAAACAGCTGGTTGTTGTTGCTGTTGTGTTTCGGCTTTTCCCGGTTAGGCGTCGCCACAGAGGAACTCCGGTCCGCTAATGATTGGCAGTAGATTTTTACATGCCGAGTTACCAGCTCTGACGCACAACCTTCAACGAAGGTATGCCCATTCATGCATGTCTCCACACAGAAGATGCTCTAGCTGAGAACCGAACAGGACAACGTCTTATTGTGAGGCGACAAAAGATGTTAAGACTGCTGCTACTATTGTGTTAGCAGAACAGGACATTGAGTCAAAAATTAGGAAATTGGTAATGTAGGTTGATGATGTCACCTTAACAAAACATTTCAGTGGCTTTCACACTAAAGTTTAAGTTGCATTTTCGATGACAAACAATAGATCTAGAGCGTCTTTTCGTCTTTCGGCTTTTCCCGGTTAGGGGTCGCCACAGCGGAACTACGGTCCGCTAATGATTGGTAGTTGATTTTTACGTGCTGCGTTACCAGCCCTGATGCACAACCTTCAACGATGGTACGCCCATTCACGCATATCTCCACGCAGAAGACACTCTAGCTGAGAGTTGAACCAGACAGCGTCTTACTGTGAGGCGACAACGCTACCCCAGCACCACCACCGCGGGTTGTTTACTTAAAAAACAAACATATGGAAGAGGGACAGCCCATACTGTTATTTAAAAAAAACAGCTGTTTAAACTTTTCCTGTTCATGTCTGTCAAAATACAGTTTTAAATTATAGGCTATATTTCAAAGATGCAGTGTAGATGAGTGAGTTAAAACAAAAGTACAACTGAGGAAGTCCTACTTAACTGTAAACAGTAGATGTTGGAATTTCAAACTGCCTCAGTGGCATATGGGTTCTATGTCTGCACAAACACACACTGGCAGCTTTCTGATCTCAGAATCCCCTCCTCTGACTCCATGTGATAACAGATTGGCTAAGCCCCTCCAAGCTGGGGTAGCCTACTACCTGTCACAGACAGTCAGTTGTTCAGGCTTTTAATCTTGACTGGAATAGATTTAACATGGTAGGAGTAACAAAAACAATAGCAGAGGAACAGCCAACAAGTAACTGTCTACTTAGAAACAAGCTTGACCCTTCTTAGCCCCAGAACAAGAATATAACAGCTATTCAGCTTTCCTGAAGGGCTTAGGTCTGTCAAGGCAGTACCTGAGCTGTCTGTGTACATCCATGGTAAACAGAATCTTCTCTCTGTTGTTTTTAGGTTCAGGAAAGGAAACTGGGAGACTGATGGCTTGATTCAGAGCAAATTCAGAAACAACTTTTGGCATGAAAGGAGGATTAGTGTACAAACAACCCTGTCTTTGTGGTAAATCAGATATGTCTGGCTCACCATGAAAGTTTGCAGCTCACAGATCCACCTTGCAGATGTCAGACCAATAAGTAAAACAGTTTTCCACGTAATGAATTTCAAATCAGCCTGAAAGACAAGGAGATAATGTCAAATTTTCAAGAGCAAAGTTGACATCCCAAGGAGGAAGAATTTGCTTTCAAGAGGGTCTAGAGTGCAATACATATTTCATAAAGTGCTTGAATACAAAAGAGATGAAAGCGGGGGATCCAAGGACAGACAAATGTAGATCGCCACATGATATGCCTTGCTAGATGCATAAGATAATCCATCGCTGAGCAGCTCACACCAGCACTTCAAAAGCAGAGGGTTAGACACCATACTGGGCCCTGTGATATTGGTTAAGCACCAGCTAAAAAACCTCTTCCACTCATAAACATAAGATTTTCTAATTGCAGGTTTTCTTGCCTCCTTCAACACCTGCTGTGCATCTTCATGGAACAAGTGCCTGAAAGGTATCAATACAGAATCATACATGTTGTCAATAGCAATTGCTGTATGTTGGGGTGTGCTAGTCACCCCTAACTCTGTGTAAGCAGATCCAGGGTGTGAGGAAGCTTGTGGTAATTGCCCTTGGCCAATTCCATTAAAAGGCAGAACCAACTTTGTCTAGGCCAAAAGGGAGTCACCACAAAGATCTTTGGTAATTTTTTTTTCTGAATCTTCAGAAGTATCTTGGGTATCGGTGGAAATGTATCAAGGAACATTCCTGTCCAAGGGAATGAGAATGCTACTGTCTTCCAAGCATGGCTATAAGAATGTCTTGAATAGAATTTTTTGAACTATCTGTTTTGAAAGGAGGTGAATAGAACTATTTGAAGCATTCACCACATCTACACCAAATCCAGCAAGACCTCTGTCCTCAGTTTCCACTCAGGAGGGTCCATGCAGAATGTATTTAGTCTGCCTACCACTATAATTTGCTCTGATGAAATGTACAAGGCCTGAAGTGTCAGAGAATACTGTAAGCCTAGCCCCTAGGCCATCAATAACCACTGCCAATTAGGGTATGACCTTGTACCCTCTTGTCGATTCAGGTACCACTGTAATGTTGTCTGTAACCAATAAAAGGGGACCTGGAGAGCATAAGTGGTGAAGAACATTTAAGGTCTGAATCATTGCTAAACTTTCTTTGATGTTTATGTGCTCTATAGCATCTGAAGGACCCCATTCACCTTGCACTTAAACTCCCTTGACACTTCTCCCCATACAAAATCTGACGAGCCCATCTGGACTGACTGAATTGGGGTCTGACAGGAGAAGGGTAGATTTGGACGGAGAAACATCTGATCCCTCCAGCACTGTAAGTCTCATTTCACAAAATCCAGCACTGTTACTAGAAACTCCAAAGGACGCAGGTGCTGGGACAAACAATTTTTAAGTACCACTGAATCTTTTTCATGTGGAGTCTCGCCTATGGTGTTGTGAGGATCATTAGAATTTTGAGAAATTCTCTTGTGGAAGTAGCTTCTTGAAAAGAGAAATCCCTGAAAATGTTCTGAAAAGTCAGGACTTCATCTTTTATTAGAAAGTCCATGCTTATTTTCTGTACCTATCATATACCCCAGGAAGACAATTCTTTGTGAGGGTGCGAGACAGGACTTTTCTAGATTCAATGTGCAGTTGGCAGCACCTGGAATGTGATGATAAGCATGAAACCATTTTCTGGAAGAAGGAGTAAGGCCTGTCTGCAGGGTCAGCATTTGAATTTGGGTACTTTCAGAAAGGTATTTAGGTATGACAAATCTAACACTGGTCACCACAATAGCTCCTTTTTGGGTACCAAAGAGATTCTCGTGCAAAATTATTTTCTTAATTTTGTGGTGCTGTAACTACTTCAACAACCCCTGCGTCTTGTGAAGGACTACTGGAGAGAACAGATGTGTCTGGTCTGGTGGGTGTGGGGGGATTTCGTTAAAAGGAGGAGGATTTTCTTTCCACTGCCAAGAGTATCCTATTTTATTATTATCAGCTCCCACTTGTCTGAAACTATTTGTGGTCTGGCTGCTGAGTTGGGGGAAAGCCTGGGGGAAGGAGAAAAGGACAGAATGCCCCAGAGCCTCGGCATAGTCGTTCTTTAGCACAGAAATTATTTTTTTATTTTTTTAAGGAACCCCTTTTATATGGATAGGAAGTACTATCCTCCTGTCATTTCCTCTTGTTAGGTAGGGATTTTTGCTTGTTCTGCCCTCTGAAGTGGGATGCTTTGTTAGAGGAGAACCCGGAAACATGAAACATTCTAGATACCACATACATCAATTTACCTCTGTCGACTCATTGTTTGAAAATCTGGGTAGCAGCAGGACCAAACAAAAATTCAGAACATAAAGGAGCATTCAAAATTGCATTTTTTAAATGCCTAGAAATATTCTGGTTATGCACCAGGCTTACCTTCTCAATACAACATAGGTGTGTACAACACTAACAACCACTAGGGAATTTTAAGCCTAGCCATGCATTCCAAACATCTGACAAGTAATGGTATCCTTGATAAATGTAAGCAAGGCTTTGGGAGATTAAACATTTACAAGCAGGAACCTGGGAGAGGAATCATTTACCGGTTTCCTGTGTCCATTAGAGACAGGTGCCAAACCAGGAATGAACTGCCTGTTCCCTCCAACTGTCCAAGTTGCACCTGAATTGGGTTAGGGAGGAATTCTGCTTTACATGGATGGGGAGCCTGTTCCAGAGAAGGGATAGTTTCTGGCATAATACCTGTCTCTCCAGCAGGTCTTATTTATATCAGAGGCAAGGTTTAAGTCTTTAGAATGGGTAATTCTAGTGCTGTTTATTTTGTGGATATGCAGGAGGTCCATCAGAGTGGGGTCTGACAATGCCTTGTATGCCAGGTATAGATCCCCTCTCAACAGCCTGTAGGAGATTGAGTACAGTTATACGGCTATGAGGCAGTCTGCATACAACATGTTCTTACACATTGTAGTCTTATAGTAAGGATGTTACAGTTGTTGGATGTGCCTGGTTAGGTACATGTCAAATGGGGCATTATACTTAATGACAGGTCTGATCAATGCTGAATACAGTAGAACAATGAACATCTTGGACCTACATGACATACCTTTGTTTATAAGTTACACAACACATAATCATTTCCTCACTATTAAAGACACATGATAGTCAAAGGCTAGATTACTGTCTGTGTGTCCAAAGTCCCAGAGTACTGGGTCGACTTGTAGGGTTGTGTTGTCAATATGATAGTTACCAGCGATGGATGACTTCCAGAAGGGTACTATTATATAAGCATTTCTTGGCATTCAGTTTTAGCCCATGACTTAGACACAAGTTATTTGTCTGCATCAGCCCTTTCTGGAGAATGTTGTGTCCACCCCTTTCAAGACAGTCCTCAAAGGATGTTTTGACACTTAAGTCACATTAGAAACAATCTCATTGCTATAATGCTTCTGTTCAGCAGGCAAATATACAGCAAAGTCATCTAAGCTATAAGCACACTGCAAAATAAATTTCCACATAAAGCCCCGATAATTTGAAATTCTAAAGACTAAATTATTAGATTGGAAATGGAGATTATTAGACTGAGTCAACCTGAGATTTTAACCACTTGTTAATTGTATCCAATGGTTTAGGGTTAGAAGAATCTAAAGGTCTCTTGTTAGAGTTGGCAACTGGAGAAATCACAGTTGGGTGAGCTGGCACAACAGCAAAGAGAGTTGCAATATTGAAGTACACCTTTTATTTTCTTTTGGCCGTTTTAGGAACTGGTTCATTAGCCAAAAGTGCTTTACATGCAATTTTACAGACATCTCCTAAGGCTGGTAACAGAGGAGGAACAGATAAAACATTTGGAATCGCATCTGCAATAAGATCATAAATTCTGCTGATCTCTGGCACACCTCCAGATTGCTCCCAGTCAGATACATCTCTAAACCTAGTTAACATTTGTTGAAAGGTGAACACCTGCTTGGGTTTATGAACCTGTTCACCTTCCAAAAAATCAGACTGGATGGACTCAACAGTGTTCAACAATGTCTAAGTCAGAGTCCTCATCTAAATATGCAGCACTAGACTGACCTCTAGAGAAGGTAGTCCCACAGTCATGCTGAAAAGGAGCACAGTCTCCGAGATTAGTTGAGTGTAAAATACTCTTAGCTAAGATAACCACATAAGTCCTTTACATGGTAATAACCTGACTGTCTGCAGTGTGGTAACATTTCTGTTTCTTTTTGCTGAGAACTACAATAGTGGACAAAATATCTGGGGACAAGAGTATTATGTCTGGCATAGGATCTCCTACTCTGGACCTCTTCTGCACCTAAGGGGTTTGGTTCTCCTGTACCTGAACCAAGTACTGGCACAGCCCTGGCATATGTGTCTGATGCCTGTACCACAGAAGGCTGTGGGCTTATGCTACAGGGTGATGGGAAAAAAGTTATTTGGTCTGCGAGCCAGCTTAAGGTGACAACAGATTCAGAAACTGTAGGCTGAGGCATGTTTTTGTTGAGTTTTCTCTTTTTATGTGCAACTGGATTTGACTTGGGAAGGGCATCTGTAACAGGATCCATTAAGTCAGGGGAAAAAAACACCAGACAAAATAATACAGTGACAATATTAAGAGCTGACTAAGGGCAGAGATAATAGAAACTATGCCCCCACACAGGAAATGGGGCCAAACTGCATAAAATATAGCAGCAACAGTTTAAAATGTGCTACGCCTTATTCTGCAACCTGCACAGAGTAGTAAAGAAGATATTGCACACTTGCATACCAAATAAAGGTCACATATCCAAACAGTGCCAAAAAATTTAATATATGCCCTTAAATCAAACAGAAACCTTTTTAAACAGTGTATAAGTAAGCATTTACTTACAGATTCCCTTGTCAGAAATGAAAAAAAAAATCCCACAGAAAATGCAAATAAAGTAATTTCTGGTAATAAAGCAATGTTAAATAAGTAGGACATATTACATAAATGGAAAAAATGGGAACAATGCAATATTTTCCTGTCAGAAATTCCAAGTGAAGCAGATAAACAACAGAAACAGAACCTGGTGTTCAACTGATACCACAGAACTTCAGTTTTACAGTAGAAATCATAAAACATTTTTGAAAAAAACACATAAAGGCATAAAAGCAGCAATAAGCATACAAACAAAACAACAACAGGTTAGAATTCCCAAAAGCATTAACAGCAATAACAAACACCAATAATCTTAGAATAGAAAGTTAATACTATATATATATATATATATATATATATATATATATATATATATATATATACACACACACACACATATATATATATATATATATATATATATATATATATATATATATATATACAGAGAGAGAGAGAGATGTCAGTACAACTGAAATAAATCAAAAATACATTATAATAAAGAGGAAGGGAAGTTCTGCGAAGGATCTTATCCGAGTCTGGAAGTTGAAATTCACCAATGCAAGCCGCTGAGAAGATTCAGCAGTTTGAGGACTACTGTTGGCACTAAGACAGAATTGACTTTGTGACAGGGGTTAGACTTCTCATGATGGCCAATAGAGGGATAGCCAATCCCCAATCACAAGGAGTCAGAGAAGGGGATTCTGTCAGTGAGGGTTTGTGCAGGCACAGAACCCATATGCCACTGAGGCAGTGTGAATGATGGACATATGCACAGTGTGCAGCTAAGCTGCTGTGCACTGATTTACATGCTGCTGTCATTACATGCCAGGATATTCTTGGCTGTGATCATGCCTTTCACTTTCCAATAACAGACAGTTACAACACACTTTAGATGCTGTTCCCAGTAAAGCTCATGACAGTTACGTGAAACTTCAATATTTATTGTACTTTATTGCCAATGACACTAACTGTGCATTTTTGCCACTAATGCTGATAACACTTATGTGAAACTTTGAAATGATGTACTTTCATGTCAGGATGCAGAGTCCTTGGAGCAGTGCACCAACCTGGATAACAAATGTAAAATAAAATAAAAATAAAATATACAAAGAAAGGTGAGGCATTCTTCAAATAACACATGAACAAATGTAATTTGTCTTATGTGCATTTACATGCACTAAAGCCCAGCACCACTAAATAAGTTACTTGTTATGAAAATCCTCCACCTACAATTTTAATGTCTGCCCCCACAACATCTGCAGGGATGTTCTCACATATTTAACTTACAATGACTTTTCTAGAAAGTTTAAGGAAAGTTAGCAGGGATGCTCTCACATATACAGTATACAGATTTTTTTTACAGGCAGTTTTACAACTCAAACTAAATGCAAACATTTAGTTGTTTGACGGAGGTCACTGCAAGTAAATTCTACTTTCCTCCAGATAGAATAAACTTAAAATAAATTATAGTAATAAAAGAGATGCATGGACACAACCCCTTATATGGGGGTTGGGGCTCTACCAGACAAAAAAAAAAAAGAAAAGAAAATGTTGAATTTCAGTGCAAATTTTGTGTTCACTCGTATGTGGATTTAAAAACTTTTACAGCTCTATGGACTGAGTATTAGTCTTAAGCTGGTTAATTCATGCTGCTGTCTCTGCTGCTTGTTGCAGTTGCCATACTGGTCCTGTGTATTCCTGTATAACACCATTTTTTGTTCAGTAACAGAAGGCCAGTCTAGTTATCTGCAAGTTACAACTCTGACAGTTCAGTTAATGCAACAAGTTTTACATACATCTTTGGTGAAAATGCATTTACATTTTCTTTACTTCTTTTAGGATATATTCCATGAAGTTTCCACCAACTAAAATGTGAATGTTTTCTTTCTTCCTATGGTAAATGTCCAATTAAAAAAAACAAAGAAAAAAATGATTCTGCTTTGGCAATGCATCAGTATACTAACCTTTAGCCATGTCAGCTATGCATATTATGTAATACATTGCAATCTATTTCAGAAAGCATATGTAGTAATATTCTGAACCTCCCAAAGTTTAATTCCCATTATTCATAGTGAGTTCTTATTGCATGCAAACAAGGAAGCAGGCATTTCACTGCAGTGTTCTGTACGGCTAAGTCCCACAAGAAGAATTATTTGTTTAATTAAAAATATGCCAACTGGCAAAGAGAAATGGAGCTTTGACACTGACCTGAGTGATCGAGTATGATTAGCGACCCTGGCACTAAAGAAGCCAGGCAGTAAGTGAAAGGAGTGACTGGACATGGCCTGCTTGCCTCTCCCAAAAGGAGACGGTGTACATACTCATGGAACACACTAGGGGGTGCAATTTCCCTGGTGAAGTCTGACAAGCCACCTTCTGTACTTTGGGGGTATGGCAGCAGTATCACTGCTTGCAGAATAGGAACATTCTTTGCAGACAGCTTATGGCACCCCCCCCCCATGCTACAGCAAGTGTGTAGGAGGAAGCCAGGGCTGAAAAAAAATGGGAAAATCATGAACCACCTCTGATGGCTGTCTGAATGATGGTTCCTCCCTGCTGACCCTTGCCCTGGTGGTGGAGAATGAGTGGGACAGTTGGTCTAGGGGGGGTTTGATGACAGTTGATAGACAGTGGGGGGATAGGGGTACAGATTGAGCATATTATCTATCTAAATATAAATAGATAGATGTATATATATTATGCCAACCAATTTCTTACATGGGAGTTGAAATCATAACATACAGGTCATGGTGGTATGGCTTTGATGAGGGTGGCAGAGACATGACCACCCCAAGTCATGCTCACTTTTTTGGCCTAACCACTTCTGGCACCATTGTGCTTCAGTAGTGAAAATGTTTTATTTAGAAAGCATTTTTTCTCTGAACTCACCCCCACCCTGGAAATACTTAACACTTTATCAATACAGGACTTGCTACAGCAGCACTTAACCTTTTGCCAGTAATTTTAAAATCATTCATGGTATATCTCCCTTGGTCATAAAGGTTAATCATTTAAGTATAACTACGCAAAGTATAAAAAAAATGGTGTTTAAACGTTCAATTAGCTTTGTTGCTGCAGAGGTTGGAGCAGTAGCTGACATGCTGGTAGTGGCTGCATACCTCTCAACCTGCAGACTTGAAAATAGATACAAAGGTCTTGTAAGGAACACACATCCTGCCAAATATCTGGACAACTTATTAGCATAAAATATTAAAACCACATAACACAATTCTTTCTGCTTCCACTAGGAATATGGGATACTACTCAGAAACACGTTTAAAAAAACAGAGAAAAATGATGGAAAACTTAAGCACATTATCAAGAAACTGCATAAAGTCTGTACACTAACTGTACTGCAAAATTTTAGTACACAAGGTCATTTAGTTTTGTTTCTGAAAAAGGGAGATTTAAGACATGCGTACCCTTAAAAGTACTGCTGTCACTAGTATGTTGGCCATGTAGTGTGGTTTTCTGTATAAAAGACACCATCAAAAAATCATAATGATGAGGGGGATTCAGGAAATCGTGTGAAAGGGTAACTCAAGCCTTCAAAAAGAAGTACAACGTGTGCAGGGGTAAATCGGGCCCGAAAATAGGTACGCTCCTCCAAAACAGAAATAGGTGAGAGGACTGCATGGGTGACACAGGAGCAGGCTGGAGATATGACAGGAAGTGACCAGTGACCTACTCTCTTACATGCAGGAAAGAATATGAAAAGCAACAGCAGTAAGGCAGTCCTCCAGTAGAATCTGTGCAAGGGACAGTGGCCATGGCTTAAGACAGCTGTGGGGTCCTGCCACCAACTTCCTAAGCTTACCTGCATGTGACAGCATTGCAGATGGAGGAGTTCCCAGGCCATGGAAGCTGTGTTCTACCCACTACAGCATGCTAACCAGAGCAATAAGTCTTGGTGTGAAGGTAAAGTATTAAGACTATGAGCTGATAATAAGCTTCATCCCATAATTTCAGGTTCAATTCACTCTTGTGAGCTTACAATCTGTGGGGTTCTGAGAAAAAACTTAACCATACAGTGCTTTCAGATCAACACTAAAAAGAAGCATCTGTTCCTAGTGGGCTTAAATAAGTACAAAATAAATACCACTTCTACCACTGTATCACTGTGCGGCTTTCAATTTCATTGATTTTTATCTGAACTGCATTATAGGTTCAGCTGATTTTTACTTGCTTTTCTCCCTAAATTCTATTCTCTGGGAGATCTTCCTTGCATACACTGTGATATACTATTTCTTTGTAGCTTAATGTTGCTTTAACTACCTGTACAACATTATGCAGGCTCCCTGGTTACTGCCTTCCACTGTAATGAGAAATAAAACTGCAAAGGCATTCAATGTAATTGCAGCAAGGCCCACAAACATCTCCAAAATATTCTTCTCTATTTCCTTCTCCACTGCCTTCTTACTCTATCCTTCTACTTCTCTGTGTCCTACCAATTTAATACATCAATGTTTCCTGGCAAACAGCACTTAGCCTCTTTTCTCTTCTTTTTCTAGTTAGCATCTGGCTAAGTTCTCCTGCTGCAACAGCCTCCTGGAAAGTAAAGTCAGACCTCTGTGAGTGCAGTTCAAAAATCTCCTGTGATAGCAGATACGTTTCCAAACTCCTTGCAGCCACAGTACAACAGTGAAGTAACTGGCAATCATACACTACACAACCCTACAAATTAAGAAAAATATATGTGTGTTACTATTTAAACTACCTGTAATTTACAGAGCTTCTTTTAAGGACATAGTACTGTGACGTGGAGCAGATTCCATGCCACATAGTTCTGTTCAGTTGTCTCCTGGGGTTGGCACATACTAAAGGATGTACCTACTGTTAGCTGAGGAAATACACTGTTTAGAATACTAGTGTTTCCTGATTACAGTAACTTCCAGTCAACTTGCAGCAAAAGAAGCTACCTCTATACCCAAGTGCCACTCCACTGAGGTGGGTCTAACTCTCCATCTTACTAATCTTTTTGCTCAGCTAAAAAAGAATCCGCTCCCCACAAACCAATGCATGCTTACTTGCTCCTCTTTAGCTCCCCTTTTCCACTTCTTAGAGCTACTTACCTGACACATTTCATTGCCTCCATTTTCACAGATTGTTTTTTTTGGAATTAACAACCAACAAAGGAGGAAGGACTACATGCCATTCACCCTTGATTTGCTCAGGAGGGTTGCCATAATGCTTAAGATGTTTACTTCACAGACACAAGGTACAGGGTTTGATTCTCACCTTTGGTTGCTATCTGTTGGCTAGGTATGTAATAGTCTGCAGACTGCTTGCCTAGTATTTACATATAAACCTCACTCTATTTTCCTACCCTCTTCCCAATTCCCACCCACCTCCACTTGGTCTACATTTAAATCACTCTGTTTCTACCCCTTTCCTCATTCCATCCAAATCAGACCTCCACCATAACCAGTATTCTATTGCTTTCACACCTCTCTAATCACACTTCATTACAACACCCTATCACCCCCACCAACAACCCTATTCCTTTCTCTCTAAGACACATCCTCTAAAATAATTTTGTTCATTTACAGAACATCTAGCAAAATCCCTCCTCATTTCTATTACTATTTCTCCATCCCACATAATTCATACCTTATAAACAGTTTAAGTCCCACTACTTTACCATCATATTCTTGTGAAACTTCCTTCTTCTAACCCCCCTCTCACACAACCATAATCTCTCATTGCTGGCACTCCCTGACACTCTCCCTGACCATGCCCTGTCTACACTTAATTATATTGCCACCTCACTTTACCCTCGCTCACTTAACTTCATTTCAGCTCCTCCACTTCTTCCACTCACACCTCCCCCCATGCTTCCTCTCTGACGCCACCACATAACACCAGTCTACACCAATTCATCACAGCTCACTCCCTGTTCCCCACTTCATCCATACACCTTCATAAATACAAAGCCAACCTTTATTTAAAAAAAATACATACATAAAATAAAAAAATAAAATGGTCTATTTCCTTACCACCATGCTCTACCAAACTTACGTGGAGACATTCACTCTAGCCCCAGACCTGCCTCTTCTCTGCACACACATCTCATACCAACTCTACTCTCCAGTCTTCCTGTGACTCCAAACACATCACAGCTCCCACTAAATCATCTTCCCCACATATTTATCAAATAAACATCAGGAGTATATGCAACAGACTAACACAACACCATGCATGGGCAGCACATAATTACAGAAAAAAATGACTAGAACAAAATTCTACCTCCAGGCTACAATATTTTATTTTATTTTTTTATTTATTTTACATTTGTTGACCGGGCTAGTCTAGCTGGAGATATTTCCATTTTCAGTAGAGGCCCGGGGAGAAAAGCTCCACTTACTTAATAATAGTAATATATAAAAAAGCAAGATAATAAGCAATGCCACATCCATTAGGAAGGAATTAAAGTAACATTTTAAAGTAAACCATTGGTATAAAAATGTGGAAGATAACATTTACAACATTTATTGGCAGAGTAATAATGTAAAGGAAGAGAGAGAAGATAGGTTACAGGCTAGTAGTAGAGTATTAGTCAGGGTTGCAGCAAGGGCATAGCCATTGAAGTTTTAGGTGATTTTTAAGATTAAGTTTGAAGAGGGGGAAAGAGGAAATAGAGGTAAGGTTGGGTGGCAGCATGTTCCATTGTTTACCTGTGGTGGTGGAGAACAAGGAGTCACCAGCTAAGTTATTAGATTTGGGTATATAAGCTAGGAGTTTATTAGAGAGGGAATGAAGATTGTTATAGGGTGTGATAAGATTGTTTAGTGTAGGTGTGTTGTTAGGAAGGTAGAAGATTTTGTGAGCAGTTGTTAGTTGTGAGAATAGCAGCATTTTGCAGTTCAAGCCAGTCTAGCTGGTGTAGGTTAATGCAGTGATGGGTTCTATAGGGCTTACCAGTTACAAACCTTGCAATACTGTTGTAGGCTTTGGTAAGTTTGTTGAGATTGTTTTGCTTTAAATTGGTGTAAATGGGAGAAGCATAGAGGAGGGTAGAGAGTAAATGAGAGTGGGCCACGGTAGTTCTTGCTTTTGGGGTGAGGAAGGGTCTTATCCTATACAAGGAGCCTAATTTTCTGTTAACGGACTTAATGGTGTTATTAATATGATTGTCAAAAGTGAGTTTATTGTCTATTGTAACTCCTAATAACTTGCAGGTCAGATCAGGTGATATCAGGGTTCCATTACTAGCTAGTATGGAGAACTGTATGGGAGGGGTCTTGTTGTTGGGAGTAATCAGAAGTAATTTGGTTTTGGCATTCAAGAGTAAGCACGGTTATTGAACCATGTTTCAACCATGGAGAAGACAGTTTGGCTTAGAGATTTCAGCTCAGGAAGAGACTTAGCACAACAGATGATAGTAGAATCATCAGCATACTGTATGCAGGTGGATTGAGGAATAGCTACATGAAGATCATTTATGAACAGAGAGAAGAGAAGGGGTCCTAGAATAGAGCCTTGAGGAACTCCTAGTAAGACAGGGAGATATGAAGACAAGTGATTTTGCCACAAAACAGCTTGTTTACGGTTGCTGAGGTAAGACTTGAACCAAAGGATAGAATTAGAATCCAGAGAGAGGATTTTAGGGTATTTATAAGTAGGAGTGATTGACCATATCAAAGGCTTTTGACAGGTCAATGAAGAGTGCAGATGAGAGGTAGTTATTGTTCTGGTGTTAATAGTATTGGTGAAAGATAGAAGGGCAGTGGTGGTGCTGTGAAAGGGTCTAAAGCCATGTTGGCAGCTGGCCAAGATGTTATTTTTAGTAAGGTAGTCTATTAGCTGATGATGGATACATTTCTCCATGATCTTAGCTAGGGGTGAGAGTAGTGCTATTGGCCTATAGTTGGAGTACTCATTAGAGTTTCCTCCTTTATGTAAGGGAATGATGTGTGAGATTTTCCAAAGATTGGGGATAGTGCTTTCAGAGATGGTACGGTTAATGAGAATAGCTACAGGATGAGCAATTGCTCTGGATGCAAGTTGCAGGTATTCTGCTGGAAGGTTGTCATCAGAGGGTGTACAGGGTTTTAGCTTGTGAATTAGTTTCTGGATAAAGGCTATTGAGATGGGTTTTATCTTGAAAGTAGGAGATTGTCATGCTGGGAATTAGGTAGGTTAGTGTTTGTAGAAGTTAGCTGTGGCCAGGGTTTGAATGGTCTCTGTAAAATAGGTATTGAAGGCATTGGCAATTTCTAGATGGTTTTGTTTTCTGACTCTAGGGGTGGAGGGGTACTAGAGTGGCCGGGCTGTAGAAGGTTATTAATGGCAGTCCAAAATTTTTGTGGATTCTTAGAGTGAGATTGTTGAAGTTTACTGTAATAGGCTTGTTTGTCAGAGAGAATGGCTTTTTAGTAGTATTACAGTTGTCTAAAGTTTAGGTGTTCTGAGACATCTTTAGTTGCTCCCCATTTAGCCCATGATTTGTTTCTTATAAGTATTTTTGTTTTGTGTCTTTTGAGAGCCAGGGAGCAGATTTGAACTTTATCCTAATAGATCTTTTGGGTGCGTGGGTATCTAGTATTGTTAAGAATTTGTGGTTAAAGTAGCTAACAGCTTCATCTAGTGGGAGGATTTTTAGGGGACTCCAGTTGCAGGCATTAAGTTCCATTTGAAATAAGTCAGGATTAAAATGTTTCTTAGTTCTGGCAGTAATAAACTTGGGAGGTTTGTTTATGTCATTTTGTGCCTGATGATATATGTGGGCAAGTGGTCACTGATATCATCTGGCAGGGTTCCTACTTGATAGTTTTCTCTTTGTTTATTGACTAGAATCCAGTCTAGGATGGTCTCTTTGTTGTTGGGTTTGTTGATTCTAGTAGTCGAGGTAATAGTTTGTTTAAAGTTATGTAGGTTGATATAAGAAGAGGGATTATTATTGTTGATACTATACCAGTCAGTGTTGAGGTCTCCTAGAATAATAGTTTCTTGTGGGTATGTTGAGGAAATCCAGGAGAGGGTATCTTCTATATTAGTAATGTTGTGGCCAGGGGGTAGGTAGATGCAGAATATGTATATAGCTTTGTTGGAGTTGATTTGAAATTTAGACATCAAGATTTCAGCTGAGTTATCTTGGGTTGGGTTATGGGGTATAGAGGATATAAGAAGATTGTTTTTAAAGAGTAAGGCCACTCCACCTCCTTTACGTTTTAATCTGTCATTTCTTAGTATGTTATATCCTGGTGGGGTTATTTCATTGTCAGAGGTCGTAGGTTTTAACCAAGTTTCTGTGAGGCAGAAAATATCAAATGAGTAAGTACTGAGAAGGGCATGGAGATTAGTTATTTTGTTATTTAAGCTTCGAATGTTAAGATGTCCAATTTTTAAGGAGTTAGGAAAATTAAGTAGGGTATCAGGGGAGTTGGGTGGAGAGTGTGTAGTAGATGGAAAGTTAGGTTTAGGTGGGCCAGGGTTAGGGTGGATGTCACCAGCTTGTAAGGAGGAATATTTGAGAGCAAGTATGTGGCTGTGATTAAGGATGGGTAGGATTTTTAATTTTTTTGCTACAGGGTGATTCAGTTTTATGGGAGTAAGTCTGTGATATTTAGCTTGTAGGTAGTTGGAGGTGGAGGTGATATTGATGTGAGCTTGGGCTAGTGGGTTGTTAAGGGTTGTTTTGTGAGTAGTTATGCAGGTAGAGGTTTTTTATTTCAAATAAGGTGATTAGGTAAGTGGTGGTAAGGAGTACTGCAAATGAAGTTAAGAGTATAGCCTTTTGTAGGGTGTGTCTGGAAATAGTTATCATGATTGAATGTGAGAAGAGTAGATTTGGAGCTAGTATATAAATAGGCAAGATATCAAAAGTAGAGAGACTTGGAGTGAGGTTATGTTAAAGTGCCTGAAGTGGAAAAGAGTATAGAGCAAGTGATGCTGTGGAGGGAAAGAGAGTATTTGAGAGCAGCTGTTGGGATTCTATGTGAACTGGTAAAGGTTAGTTTATGAGGTAGAGTATAGTAGAGATTGAGAGTAGGAAGTGAAAAGCTGTGATAATATAGGTTAGTGGAAGTGGTAAAGAGTGAAGATGTATGAGGAATGTAAGAGATAGGAAGTAATATTAGGTAGGGTAAGAACTAAGAATGTAGTGGAGTGAGTATGAGACCTACAGTGGAAATGTGAGGGTAGAGTAAGCTAATTGCTGGGTGGGTGTGTTAGGATAAGAGTAATTGGTGTCAAGTTGTAATTGGGTGTTAGATAAGAGGGTGTGGTCATAGAAGTATAAAGGTAGGACCACTGGGGTGGTGGGAATTGGGGGTAGGGTAGGGAGTGAGAACAGAGAAAGAAAAGAGCAGGAGTGAAAACAATCAGTCAAGATATAAGAGAGACTAAGTAGTATAGTTTGGAAGGGTGAGTTAGTGAAGTCTGTGGAGAGAGTAAAGAGATACTCTGAGTTACAATTCTGGAGGGCAGATCAAACTGCAAGGGGAAGTCTGTACCTAAAAGAGTATAGTAGTATTACAGTCTGAAAGAGCTAACAGTTGGTTCAGAATTGGACAGGAGAAAACTAGAGCGTTGGATGCTGGGAAGCCGCTGGCAGACACGAGGCAGGGCCTTATCCTAGACCACATACAAACACCACACAAAAGTTTGCAAGATAGAGGTGTAAATACATACAGCAGTCTTTAGGCAGACTTTAAGTGTGCTTCAGAAGGTTTGTTAGGGTCCAAAAAACGCTGTGATAGCTTCAGAAGTTGGGAGTTTCACAGGGCAGGAACCACACCAGGTGAGCAAAGGCACACACACAGCAACAGAGGACAGGCTGATATAGCAGTCTTTAGGCAGACTTTAAGTGTGCTTCAGAAGGTTTGTTAGGGTCCAAAACGCTGTGATAGCTTCAGAAGTTGGGAGTTTCACAGGGCAGGAACCACACCAGGTGAGCAAAGGCACACACACAGCAACAGAGGACAGGCTGATATAGCAGTCTTTAGGCAGACTTTAAGTGTGCTTCAGAAGGTTTGTTAGGGTCCAAAAAGCTGTGATAGCTTCAGAAGTTGGGAGTTTCACAGGGCAGGAACCACACCAGGTGAGCAAAGGCACACACACAGCAACAGAGGACAGGCTGATATAGCAGTCTTTAGGCAGACTTTAAGTGTGCTTCAGAAGGTTTGTTAGGGTCCAAAAACGCTGTGATAGCTTCAGAAGTTGGGAGTTTCACAGGGCAGGAACCACACCAGGTGAGCAAAGGCACACACACAGCAACAGAGGACAGGCTGATATAGCAGTCTTTAGGCAGACTTTAAGTGTGCTTCAGAAGGTTTGTTAGGGTCCAAAAGCTGTGATAGCTTCAGAAGTTGGGAGTTTCACAGGGCAGGAACCACACCAGGTGAGCAAAGGCACACACACAGCAACAGAGGACAGGCTGATATATTGATACAAGGTGATCAGGGATGTAGACACACGCCTGTGAGCAAGCCAGCAGCTCGTTTGGGGGCAGAAGATGTGCGCTGGGGAAGGTGAATTTTAAAAAATTTTACAATATTTATTAATATATAATAATATATTAATATATAATAATTAATTAATTAATTAATTAATAATTAATTAATAATATAATAATACAATATTTTAAGAGCTGACAAAAATTACAAAAAAGCACAAGGTAATGCAGTTCTCCACTAAAGTATACTCTGGCTTACCCTCTCTTCTTTCACCCCGCCACAATTCAATAATGCAGAAACTCTTATCACAAACCTTAAGCTTAGCAACCACAAATCTTTATCAATAACTGGTATTTATACCCCTCGGTGCAATAACATCAATACAACTGAAGACTTATCTCTTGGGTCTCTTGTAACATCCCACATGAAAAAGTAATTCTTGGTTACCTTCAACATCAAATGGCTCTCAACTCACAGCTCTGTCTCAATACGATAAACCTACACTGTTTCACACAACTCTACCACTCGCTATAACAAAAACAGAAACCAAGTTACAATTACAGATTGGCCACTCACCTCTTCCCAAAACAACATCTCCTCCTCAGGCTCCCTGCATGTCACAAGTGACCACCGCCAAATCTTTATTAACATCCATAAACAAGAACATTGCCTCAGTATGGTACAACAACCTCTCCCACATTCACAGAGACAAATCTGTCTCTATTTTAAATCCCCGCAAACTCCTACTAGATGAAGCTGTAGTTGAATAAAACATCCCTTAATATTTTAAATGAGTTAGCCCTCCTCCCTCAGAACTAAACAAGCCAAAGCCAACCCAGCCCCTAACAAGAAGTACAAAACTACTTAGGAAACAGGGAGACAAAATCTCGGAAGTCTGGACTCTAAATAGAACCTAGACAAGCCTTCAATATTTTAGATACCTCAGAAACCGCAATGAAATCCACAATTACAAAGATCTCAATTGAAAAAAATCTTTAAAAAAAAATCATTCTGATCCTCTATAAACAAAACTTTATGACCACGCTGCATCGCTCAGCTCCCACCCACAATACCCAACCACAGCCTGATAAAGTACAGTTGTGTACACTTACCATAAATGTAGATGTTCGAGTGTATTCACTGTTGCAGTCATTAGATTTGGGTAATCTGCTGGCAGGTTGCCCTCAGTTGGCCTGAATAACAAACAAAGTCTTGGGTCCTGTGTCGGCTGCTGTCTCCTCTTCCATGACGTCAGGTCGTCAGGGGTATAAAACATGCAGCCGACGCCATTTTATTCAGTTTTTCTTTCCCCAGATGTCAGGTGCCCCCCAAATGGGGAGCAAAAATATATATATAACTAAACAGTAAATATATAATTGCACTTTTAGAAACATAAACTTTACCTTCAACTAAAAGGAAATACACCACAAAGGCTTTTGAGTATAGTGAAGGAAAGAAAAGGTACAGAAAGGGGGATGGCGGGTGGGTAACCCGGACTGCGACAGTGAAAACACTCGAACATCTACATTTATGGTAAGTGTACACAACTGTACTATGTTCTTCGTGTTTCACTGTTGCACTCATTACATTTTGGTAGAATCCCAAAGCTATGGATGGCAGGATGGAACTAAACAGCATTAGGAGCAGCTATAAGGCCCTGCAGAACTGCAGTGGCAAAGCCTGCCCTGGATTTGGAGAAGAGAGGTAAATGATAATGCTTTGTGAAGGTATGAACAGAGCTCCAAGCAGCAGCTTCTAGAATGTCTTTGGTTAGGACACCTCTGAGTAAAGCTGCTGAAGTATAGGTAGCCCTGGTGGAATGTGATCTGATCCCCTTGGGCACCGGTTTACCATAGTGAAAATAGCAGAAATGAACGCAGTGGCTTATCCATTTAGAAACAGTCTGCTTTGATATAGCCTTCCCCTCTGACCCTGCAGCAAATGCTACCCGTAGTTGCTCAGACTTTCTTAGAGATTTGGTCATATTTAAGTAGAATCTTAGTTGTCTGTGTACATCCAATGAGTGCAGAATTTGCTCCCCCTTGTTCTGCGAATTTGGGTAAAATGTTGGCAGCTGAATGGTCTGGTTAAGAGCCTGTAGTTCTGAAACCCTTCTTGTTGAAGTGACTGCCAAAAGGAAAGCTGTTTTCCAAGATACAAATTTTATATCCGCAGTTGCTGCTGGTTCAAAAGGAGGCAGGGTGAGTTTTTCCAGCACAAAATTGAGGTCCCATGCATGAGTTGGTGCTCTTCTGGGTGGCCTTAAATTTTTGGCCCCTCTAAGATACTGTTTAAGCAGTGGATGAGAAAATAGGGGAGGCTTTGTGTTGTAATGAGCAGAGATGGCAGAGGCATGGATTTTTATTGAAGAAAAAGATAAGCCCTTGTCAAGCATCTCAGTCAAATATTGTAAAATCTGAGGAATATTGGGCTTTGCTGTGTCTATTCCTTGTGCTTGGTTCCAAGCACAGAATCCCTTCCATTTATCAGCATAAGATTTTCTAGTACTAGGCCTTCTGGCTTCCAAAATGACATCAATCACAGATTTACTGAGAGGTGTTGTTTGAATAATTAGTTGATTAGCCATGGTGCAAGATTCAGAGTTTGGAGTTGAGTATGCAGAATTTGATAGTTCTGCTGAGACAGTAGATGAGGTATTTGAGGCAAGTACCATGGAGGCAGGTGAGACATATTCCTTAGAAGCGGGTACCAGTGCTGGCGAGGCCAGTCCGGAGCAATTAGGATCATTTTTGTTTTTTCCTGTCTGACTTTTAGTAAGACCTTGGAGAGTAGAGGTAGAGGGGGAAAAGCATAGACTGATAGTTTTTTTCCAGCAGAAGGACAGAGCATCCACTTTCCACTCTTTTTTGTGATGAGTTCTTGTGCAGAATTTGTCCAACTGATAATTTTGGGGAGAAGCAAATAGATCTAGGTCTGGGCTCTCCCATTTCTGTGTTAACATGCTGAAGATTTGTGGATCCAGTTTCCATTCCTGCGGGTCCATAAGATTTCTGCTTAGGTCGTCTGCCAGAGTATTTTGCTTTCCTGGCAGGAATTGAGCTTGAAGATGTATTTGGTAAGTCAATGCTGTGTTCCACAAAGCCATGGCTAGTCTGCAAAGAGGGTAGGAATGTGTACCCCCCCTTGCTTGTTTATGTACCACATAACTGTGGTGTTGTCCGTCTTTATCAGTAGTTGTCCTGGATGAAGTAAGTCATTGAACGCTGTCAGAGCATTCTGAACAGCTATCATCTTTTTCTGGTTGATATGCAGATGCATTTGGTTTGGGCTCCATTTACCCTGAATGTATCTCCCTGCCAGGTGGGCCCCCCAAGCAAAGTCTGATGCATCTGTAGTTAGGGTTTGGGTGGCAGGGGGTAGAGTAAATGACAGTCCCTTGTTCTAGGTTCATAGGTTCATAGGTTCATACTAGGCTATCTGCCGCCGCATTTTTTTTTGCCTAGCCCCCTATAGTTGCTTAGCTTACGCACCCCCTTTAGTATGGGAACTATACCTATTTTTTTGCTGCCTCTGTTGAGGTGACACTGACACTGAGGTAATGGGGTATAATATCTCTCCCATCCATTGGTCAAGAAGATTTCTCTTGAACAAGGCGCCAGCGAGGTGCTGCTCTCCCTCATATTTTGGATTTTTTATCTCACAGTCAAGTTTTGGTGACATGTCTCTGCCCACCAAAGAAACTCCTGTTGTAGGCAGGGGATGAGAGGAATCACTGTTTCCAGGCTGTGACAATGCTGACTCCATAAACTTTTTAGGTACCATTGAAGTTTCCTCATATGCAGTCTCGCATATGGAATTAGTAGGATGCAGGATGCCATGAACCCCAAAGCCTGCAGAATTTGTCTTGCAGATAACTAGGTTTTTGTTGCCATTTGTTTGAAGTATGCTGTCAGTTGCCTTTGACTGGCGTGAGGTAAGCCATCTGGGCAGTTGTATTCAAGCTTGCACCCAGGAATGTAATTATTTGAGAGGGTACCAGTTGTGATTTCTTTTCGTTTATGGTGTACCCAAGGCATGCTAGAAGCCTTTTTACAAACGCCAGATGTTGAAGAAGAGTGTCCTTGTTCTCTGCTTGAATGAGACAGTCGTCCAGATAAGGATAAATTTGTATGCTTTGTCTGCAGAATGCAATTACTGGTGCCAGGCACTTTGTAAAGACCCTGGGCACAGTAGATAAGCCAAAGGGCAGTGCAGAGAATTGGTAATGCAAAAAACCTGCTTTGAAGCGTAGGTATCTTCTGCATGATTCCCTTATTAGGATATGTAGGTATGCCTCTTTTAAGTCTAGAGTTACTAACCAAGCATTCCTGCCTAGCATGGGCAGTAGCTGTTGTAAAGTCAGCATTTTGAATTTTGGAATGTCCAGGAACGTGTTCAGAATTGATAAGTCCTGTATTGGACGCCATGAATTGTCTTTTCTGGGTACTAGGAAAAGTCTTGAATAAAAACCTTGTCCTTTTTCCTTTTCTGGCACCGGTTGAATAGCCCCCATATCCATGAGGGACATGACTTGTTTCTGGGCCTCTGCCTACTGGTTTTGTGGCAGATCCAGCCATCTGTTTGGAATTGGCATGGAATTGAAATCTATACCCCTGGGATACTATGTTTAATACCCAACTGTCCTGGGTAATTAAATGCCAATTTTGAGCATGAAGTGCTAGTTTCCCCCCAAGGGGGCTGCCAAAAGATAAGTGCTTGGTGATGGTAGAGGAAAGTCATTGAGACTGCTTACTGTAGGGTTGTGCTTTGTTTCCTTCAGATTTGGAGGTGGAGGCACCCCATTGCTTTGACCTGTAAGAACCCTGTGATTGGTATCTGGAGCCCTTTGAGTGCCTGGATTTGCCCTGAGTGGCTCTGTTGGACACAGGAAAGGACCAATTTTTAGTAGGCTAGTGCCTAATGAACCTGGGTGGCTGCACATGCAAGTAATCTTTTACAGTTTGCATAGATTTAGCTTTGTCTTCCATTTTCTTTAAAACGTCTTCTGCCTTATTACCAAACAGAGTATCATGCTGCAAAGGGGCATCCAACAATTTAGCTTTAACATGATCAGGCAGATTTTGCTCCTTGAGCCAGGCATGCCTTCTAATCACAGATCCAGTAACGGCGGCCCTACAAGAGGCCTCCAAGGAATCAAAACCACATTGCAAAGTATGCTTTCCAACCTGTTCTGCTGAATGCAATAATTCCTGTAACTCTTTATTTTCCACACAATCAGAAATCAACATAATTTTCTATTTCAGTAAGCCCATAATGTACAGTTTTGTACCTACCATAAATGTAGATGTCCGAGAGGAATGCATCTGCAGTCTTTACAAATGGGTTGTCCTGTCGTCAGGCAGCCCTTCGGTCGGCCGGATTCCAAAGTCTGGGTCTGGCTTCGGCTGGTGTCGCACTTCACCCGACGTCATTGCGGCAGTTATTCGGGTATAAAGGCATCAGCCGACGCCATTTTCCTCAGTGTTTCTTGCCCCAGATGCCAGGTGCCCTCTTGGATGGCTAAATGCCAAAGTTTCCAAATAGTAGAGAGCAAACACATAAAATAAGCATGTATGTACATATATACAAACAAATACACCATAATAGATCCCCCCCCAAGCTAGCTGAAGATTGGCAAATACCCTAGGAGTACCTCAGAGGGGAAGGAGGGTGGTAATCCTGACTGCAGATGCATTCCTCTCGGACATCTACATTTATGGTAGGTACAAAACTGTACTATGTCCTTCAAGGATGCATCTGCAGTCTTACAAATGGGTAGAATACCATAGCTAAACTAGGGAGGAGGAAATGAGAAGAGATTATGGTGTAGTTAGGATCCCTTGCAAAACAGCAGTGGCAAAACCAGCACGGGATCTAGAGTATAGAGGTAAGTTATAATGCTTGGCAAATGTATGCACGGAGGTCCAAGTAGCAGCCTCTATAATGTCCTTGGTAGCCACTCCTCGTAAGAAAGCTGTGGTAGTGGCTGTAGCCCTTGTGGAGTGAGGCCTGATGTTCTCTGGAGTTTTCTTTCCATGGTAGGAGTAATAAAATCTAATGCAATTTCCTATCCATTTGGAGATTGTCTGTTTAGAAATTAGATTTCCTTCCTTTCCTGTTGCATATGCTACCAGAAGCTGGTCAGTTTTTCTATTGTTTTTGTCCTGTCCAGGTAGTAGCGTAATTGTCTGTGTACATCCAAGGTATGTAAGAGCCTTTCTCCCCTGTTCTGTGGGTTGGGGAAGAATGTAGGAAGGTGGATAGCCTGATTTAAAGATACTCTGGATACCACCTTAGGCATAAATGTAGGATTTGTTCTCATGGACACTCTATCTTGATGGAAGATTAGGAAGGGTTGCACTGCCATTAATGCCTGTAGTTCAGAGACCCTTCTTGCTGAAGTTATTGCCAGCAGGAAAGCAGTCTTCCAGGATAAGTATTGTAATTCTGCTGTTGCTGCTGGTTCGAAAGGAGGAAGAGTCAGTTTTCTAGCACAAAGTTCAAGTCCCATGCTGGCAATGGAGGTTTCCTGGGAGGTTTCACATTTTTAATTCCTCTCAGAAACTGTCTGAGCAGAGGATCGAGAAGACAGGAGGATCCAAGCTGTATTCTGCTGAAATAGCTGATGCATGTATCTTGATGGAAGAGTAGGACAGGCCTGTATGGAAGAGCTCTGCCAAGTACTCCAGGATGTTGGCTATGTTCACCAGTGTCACATCTTGCCCTTTTGCAGTACTCCAGATGAGATATCTTTTCCATTTTGCTGCATAATTCTTTCTTGTTGAAGGTCTACGAGCCTCCAGGATTATGTCTTTAACCCTTTGGGATAAATTTGTGTTAATTGCTGTTATGTAATGTTCCAGGCAGTTAGCTGCAGAGTTTTTAGGTTTGTATGCAGGATGTTGTAGTTGTTCTGTGTTAGCAGTAATGGGATCAGGGCAGTGTCCATATTTGTTCCCGGACATGCTCCTCAGCAGTGGATACCAATGTTGTCTTGGCCAGTCTGGGGCTATCAGAATGATCCTCGGACGTTCCTCTTTGATCTTCAGAAGCACCTTGTGCATCAAAGGAAGTGGAGGGAAGGCGTATGCTGTCAGGCTTTTCCAACTGAAAGATAGGGAGTCCACCTTCCAAGCAAGTGGGTGGTAAGTCCTTGTGCAGAATTTCTTCAACTGATGATTGAATGGGGATGCAAACAAGTCTATTTGTGGTAGTCCCCATTCTCTTGTGATGGTTTTGAAGATGTCCGGATGCAGCATCCATTCGTGGGCATCTGTTGTAGTTCTGCTTAATATGTCTGCTAGAATTTTTTCCTTCCCTGGTACATAAATTGCCTGTAACTGAATGTTGTAGCTCAGAGCCACATCCCATAGGTCCAGTGCCAGCCGGCATAGAGGGTATGAGTGTGTGCCTCCCTGCTTGTTGATGTACCACATAACTGTGGTGTTGTCTGTCCTTATCATCAACTGGCCTTCGTGGAGAAAAGGTCTCAATGCCTGGATTGCCAATTTCACTGCCATCATTTCTTTTAGATTTATGTGCAGATGTAGCTGGTCTTGAGTCCATAGGCCTTGAATGCACTTGCCCATCATGTGTGCCCCCCAACCGAGGTCTGAGGCATCTGTCGTGATGGTTTGTCTTGGTTGACTTTTGCAGAAGGGCAATCCTGTGTTTGATTGGCAGGCCTGAGCCCACCATAGGAACTCTTGCTTCAGGCATGGGATCATTGGAATTTTGGTTTCTAGGCTGTGCTGGTGCTGGGACCACAAATTCTTTAGGTACCACTGTAGCTTTCTCATATGCAGCCTGGCATGAGGGACCAGTATTATGCAGGATGCCATGAAGCCTAGAGCTTGTAGCACTTTTCTTGCAGTTAAATGGTTCTGCTTTGTTAATGCCAAGAAGTAGAGAGGAAGTTGCTCTTTCTTTTCTGTAGTTAGAAATGCCATTTGTTTTGATGTGTCCAGTTCTGCACCCAGAAAGGTTATTCTTTGGGATGGAATCAGCCTTGACTTTTTTGTATTGACTGTATATCCCAGGGCTTGCAGCAGGTAGATGACTCCTTGTAAGTCTTCTGATAGTTTGTTTTTGTTGTCCACTTGTATCAGGCAGTCGTCCAGGTAGGGATAGATTTGAATACCCTGAAGTCTGCAATGAGCGATTACTGATGCCAGGCATTTCGTGAACACTCTGGGCGCAGTAGATAAGCCAAAGAGCAATGCTGAGAATTGATAATGCTCTGATCCTGCAAGAAATCTGAGGTATCTTCTGCAAATTGGTCTTATGGGGACGTGCAGGTATGCCTCCTTGAGATCTAGAGTTACCAGCCAAGACTCCTTGCCCAGCATGGGAAGAAGCTGCTGTAGGGTCAGCATTTTGAATTTTGGAACAATAAGGAATGTGTTTAAAGCAGACAGATCTAGAATAGGCCTCCATTTGTTTTCTTTTCTTGGTACCAGGAAGAGTCTGGAGTAAAATCCCTTCCCTTGCTCCATAGATGGTACCTTCTCCACAGCTCTCATTTTTAATAATTGAGATATTTGTTTTAGAGCTTCTGTCCTTTGAGTAGGTGGTAGGTTCGGCATTCCTCTCTTTCCTGGTAGAGTATGGAAATGGAATCTGTAACCTTGGTCTATAGTTTGCAAAATCCATTTTTCTCTTGTAATGCAGTGCCAGTTTCTTGAAAATAAGGTTAGCTTTCCGCCTAAAGGTGCTTCTAGTTGTTCCCTGGTAGGCGGTGCCACCGCCAAGTCACTGTGATTGAGTTGTTGTAGTGGTGGTGGCTGTATCCGTGCCTCGTTGGTTGTTACCCTGCCACTGGCGACCCCTGTAGGCACCCCTGGATTGGTTTCTGCCTCTAGAGCCTATTCCTGCCTCTTTGTGCCTTAGAGGAGTCTGGAAAGGACCAATTCTTGGAGGGCCAATTCCTGCTAAACCTTGGAGGTTGAACTTGCAAGAAATCTTTCACTGTTTGCACAGATTTTGCTTTCTCTTCCATCTTTTTTGTACCTGCTGTGCAGGGGAACCAAATAAATTGACCTTGTCCATAGGTGCATCCAAAAGCTTAGATTTGACTTGGTCTGGTAATGCCTGTTCTTTCAACCATGCATGCCTCCTGATAACTGTGCCAGTCATGGCTGATCTAAAGGAAGCCTCCAGTGCATCATAGCCACATTTTAAAGAATGGTTACTAACCTGCTGTATGTTATGTACCATTTCTTGAACATACTTTTTTATCTAAAAATTCTTCAGAGGACAGCTTTTTAGTCAACTGGTCAAGCATAAACTCTTGATATTGAATCATATGAAATTGGCAGTTCAAAGCTCTAGCTGACAAAGTAGCAGAGGTGTAAACTTTTTTACCCCATCTCTCTAAGGACCTGGATTCCCTTTCAGGGGGGAGGGGGTTTTTAGAAGAAGTAGCCGCTACAGCTTTTGGACCCTGGGAGATAGTCTCTGGATCTGCAAAAGGAGCCTTATATAAGTGGTGATGAGTGTTGTCCAGGACCCTGTAGTACCTATCGGGCTTAGCAGGAGCCGGAGGTAAAGTATCAGGAGCAGTGCAAGCATCATTAAATGCATCATCAACAACAGAAAGAACTGGAGGTATAGCTAAAGGCCTATGCTGTGGCAAATGTAGAAAGGTCCTAAGCCTTTTTCTAGAGTCTGAGAAATCTTGGTCCTGCCACTGAAATTGTTCCCTCATAGCATGCAAAGTTTCCCCAAAGGAAAATTCCTCAGGAGGAGAGGCTGAAGGGATGGACTCCTCAGCATCAGAGTCTTCGTAAGGAGAATAAGAAGCCTCAGGAGGGTCTGTATGTTCTGAGTCATCAGAGGAATCATCTGCGGATACTGGCTCAGGGGGCTCTGCTCTAGGCCTCTTTTCTGGAGGAGGGAGAGGCCCTGTCTGGATGAGGCTGGGCTCCACGAATTAAAGAGATGAGATCCTCAGCCAAAGAAAGCATATGGGAGCTGGTGCTGGGCCTGTGAGAGGGGGGCTTGGCAGGCACAGGTTTTGATGCTTTGGCTGCTTTAGCCCTGGCAAAGGCCTTAATAGACATAGCTGGAGGAGGCCTAGCAGCTCCACGTGCAGGGGTAGAAATATCCAGGGGGATGGTGTCTGATAAATCCTGTGAAACCGCAACAGAAGGTTGGATTTCAGAAGCCGTTTCTACCAGGTTAGAAGAGGCCTCGGTAGAAGGCAAGTCATCGGCTGAAGAAAGAACCGCTTGCTCGGCCGAAACCGAGACACTCGCGGTTTGCTTAACCGCGGTTTCGGCCGAAACCGCGGACCGCGAGTGTCGGTCCTTTTCTTTGCGTTTCTTGGTTATTTGCGTAGTCGGAGGATCCGACGGCATAATGTAGGCAAAATCGGAGCCGAAAATCTGTTCAGCAAAGTCCGATCGACATCTAAGCGTCCGCCGGTTAAAAGAAGCACAGGCTAGACAAGATGCTACGTCGTGGTCTGGGCCTAAACAATGTATGCAATAGGAGTGGAAATCTTTATGAGGTATTTGTTTCCCACAAGATAAACAGTTATTAACTTTCTCTGACATCGGCTGAGGCAAGAAAGAGTCCCCAACGGGGTACTTAGCTTTATAGAAGTCTTCGAAGTAGTATTCGGCAGTAGTAATCTCTGGATCTGACCGACCGGCACTTGCGAACAGCTTCTGCTTCGGGCGCCACGCGGCAAGAAAGACTGAGGAAAATGGCGTCGGCTGATGCCTTTATACCCGAATAACTGCCGCAATGACGTCGGGTGAAGTGCGACACCAGCCGAAGCCAGACCCAGACTTTGGAATCCGGCCGACCGAAGGGCTGCCTGACGACAGGACAACCCATTTGTAAAGACTGCAGATGCATCCTTGAAGGACATCATGCTGTTGATATTTAAGCATATGAAACTGGCAATTTAAGGCCCTGATTGCCAAGGTTGCAGACGTATAAACCTTCTTTCCCCATCTATCCAACGCCCTGGAATCTCTATCAGAAGGGGTAGGATTTTTGGCTGTAGAGGCCTTTACACCCTTGGGACCCTGAGAAATAGTCTCAGGATTAGCAGCAGGATTTTTGAAAAGAAATTTGTGGGAGTCAGGAACCCTGTAATATCTGTCTGGCTTACTAGGAGCCGGAGGCAGGGAATCAGGAGCCATGCGTGATTCCGAAAACACATCAACAATATCTAATACAGGAGGTATTGCCAAAGGCCTATGCTGTGGAAGAATAAGGAAATCCCTAAGCCTCTTTTTTGATTCATAGAAGTCCTGACTCTCCCAGTGAAAATGCTCCCTTAAAGTATGCAAAGTCTCTCCAAAAGAGTAATCCTCAGGAGGAGATGCTCTGCATCAGAATCCTCATAGGGTGGAATAGAACATTTCTGATCAGAAGAAATGGAAACCTGATCTGAAGATTCATAATCAGTGCCTTGCCTAGGCCTCTTAGTGGGGGGGTTGATTACCTGATCAAGGTAATTAAATCCTCAGCCATTTTGATCATCTGTTTTTTAGGCATAAGGGCCTGAGCACGTAGCTCATGCATTGATTTTTTAGACATAGCAGATGTTTTTGACCTTGTTTTTGTTGCTGGCATCAGTATAATATAAAAATGTTGAGGCCTGGAAACACCCTCAGAAGCCGGTGCCTGCTCAGCGGCTCTGGACCCATCCAGGGGAGAGACATCCGTGGGTTAAATACTCTTGAGAATCTCACAGCATACCGGACTCCGAATGGGTCTCGGTAGAGGTCTGCGACTCAAAAGTAGCAGGTATCAGGGGCTGCGAAAGCGCCTCACTGAGTACCGGTGAACTGGTGACTGGTTAGGAGAAGCTTTGTCGTCGGTTTTGGACCTTGACGGTCTGTCTCTGTCTTTTTCTTTGCGTTTTTTATGAACTCCGGTAGTCGGATTGCTAACCGACGACATTTCAGGATAATTAAATCTTGAACCAAAATATTTAGAAGCAAAAATATACCGACGCTTAATAGTGCGTTGGTTAAATCTAGCACAAAACCGACAGCAAGGCATGTTTTGATCAGGGCCCAGGCAAGGAATACAGTACAAATGAAAATCCTTATGAGGTATTTGCTTCCCACAAGTAAATGCAACTATTAACTTTTACTGACATCGGTAAGGAGCAAGAAAAAGTTTCCCCAACGGGGTACTTGAGAACTGCTTCTGCTTTGGGCACCGCGCGGCAAGAAAGACTGAATAAAATGGAGTCGGCTGCATGTTTTATACCCCTGATGATCTGACATCATGGAAGAGGAGACAGCAACCGACGCAGGACCCAAGACTTTGTTATTCAGGCCGACTGAGGGCAACCTGCCAGCAGATTGCCTAAATGTAATGATTGCAACAGTGAAACACGAAGAACATCTAAACACTACCAACCTCTAACTCCCACTTCACCCAATCTATCTCATCTCCAATAAACAACCCAACACCATCTACCCTTTGGACATCTTTCTCTGCTTCCACTCTTTCACACACTTTCTCCAACCAGTCTCCACCACTACTAGCAAAAACCCAAAGTCTAACTTCTCTTGCTACTGACAACTTACCTGCTGAATATATAAAAATTGCTGCAAAGGCAATAGCCTACCCTGTCTCTACCATAATAAACTGCTCCATTAACGAATCCCATGCATCCCACCTCTGTAAAAAATGCTACATATTATCCTTGCAGGAGGCAGCTCTACAGAATTCATTAACTACAGACCAACTGCTATCCTATCAACACTATATAAAGTAAAGAAAAAATGTATACAATCTCAAACGACTCACTATATCACCCAAAACTCCCTTCTTTCTCCATCACAGCATAGTTTTCGCTCCAACCACAGTACCTCACTGACCTACTAGACTTCATTATTAATACAGTTAAACATAAAAATAAAAGTAGATTAGTACCAGCTCTTTCATGACCTATCCCAAAACCTTTGACATCTCTCACTCCATCCTCCTTCACAAACTTTCTAACCTTGAAGTCAGTGATTTCTCCTTGGCCTGGTTACAAAACTCTCTCTCAAACTAATTTCAAGCTGTCAAATGGAATACAAGTTTTCCACCTTTCTTCCCATATCCACATGCATTGTCTGTCATAGGCCCCACACTCTTATTTTTATATATTTATTTATATTTGTTCACCAGGGTAGTGCACTGATCTCAGTGGGCCATTTGCAGACACAGCCTGGGTAAACAGGATCACATAAGAAATAAACAAGAGATATTTACATATGCAAGAATATGCTAAAACATTTAGGTCAAAAAGCAGTTTACAATGTCAAAACATGAATGGAAAAATGAAGTTATGCTTAGCACAGCTTTATGGATAAGACATAATGACTGAAATGGCTTATGCTACAGGGATAGCAGCATATCATTATATTAAGAGGTATGAAGCCATTAGAAGAGGCAAGTAATAACAGTTGCAAGAAACTTCATAAGACATTGTAACATCTTCAACAATAACCTATCTACAGCCAGTAAATCCAGCTTTATTGTCCAGTACTCTGATGATACTACTATCACCTGCTGTGCTCAAAACCTACACAAACTTCACAAAAAATCCACATACTTTTATCTCAATAAAAACTTTGTTAACTGACTCTCAGCTACTTCTCAAATCCCAATAAAATGAAAAATATTCTCTTTACTCCCGCCTTGGACAACACTCGGCAACAAAAATACTTCCAAATAGTTTCTTCACATAACACGACAACTGAACTTGTGTCACGTACAAAACTATTAGGTGTTTATGCAAATGAAAATATGAAATCTGATTACCACAACCTAATGTGAAAAAAAAATAACCAAAAACAAGCACTTTCTATAGGATCAGACACTTCCTGACAGACCCTGCCAGAAAACACTTGGCCTCTAACTCAACTGTACTTCTTCTCACCCACCTTTACTCTGTTCCAGTATTCACAAACATACAAGATACCTGCTAGTGAAGCTGGATCAATGGTACAAGGCAGCTAAATTAGCAGCAAATACCAAAAAGGGCTCAGCACTGTGCAGCTCTTAAAGAGCTGAACTAGTTTATAATTACCTCTCTCCTTGTCTTACTCACAACTCCTCACATGCATAGCATTATCTATAAGCCAAATAACTGCCTCTATTTTACTAAATTCGTGTAACAGTCCCCTTCTACACTCCTATTTTCTACTGATAGCCTACTCCTATTCATTTCAAAATCTTACACTTTAGTAGGTGATTCTCTTTACTCAACTTTTTCACCAAAATTTAGAATTCCATCATGCTCTCATTAAAACAGGACCTCTCTCACAAGTCCTTAAAGTCCTTACTAAAATTTCACCTTTCTGAATCAGGGCTCTGCTGGTTAGCCAACATGCTTTCTGCTTATCTACTTTTCTTCTCTACAGTATATATTTAATATTCCACTACAAATATTTACTTCCATCCACTAATCCACTGTCATTGTTTTTATTGCATCTTACCTACTACCCTGCTCTAACTTCACATTGGACATCCATTTGGTAAGTTTTGCTTCCTAATTTTACTGACCTTTGAAGTTATCTACCATACTTTTACTTCTATTTCAGCTAACATCCTGTCTACACTGACTGGTACTATAACAGTATATCTTACTCACGAAATGATTTGTGAATGTATACATTTGTAGAAAAAGTCTGTGCTTGCACTTAATCTACATTTTATATAATTTGTACTATATGTACCTTTTCTCCCCAGATACCTGCTGAAAAGGGGATTGTACCCTGTTGGACTTTCCCTGTACACAAAACAATAAATAAAATAAAAATAAATGGGACTGAACCAGAAGTAAGGATGACATGAGTGGTAATGGGCAGGGTCTTTGGTGAAACAAAAAATTAATTAAAATAAACTTTCAGCAAATATCACTATGGCTCAAGACAAATGTGATAAAAAAACACAGATAAAATATGAACATTGTGTGATTCTAACTCATACTTTCCTGATTTATGAAAAAGGTTTCACACATGGAACTAAATTGTTCAACAATATATCAGATACTTAAATATTTTACTTTACCACTATAATGGCGATCCTTCCTCCAACGTCCCCAACAACAGTTATAGGTGGTTTCTCTTTGGCCATCATCACTAATAAATAACAAAGGAAAGAAACTCCGTCATTAAAGCTATGGTTTAAAGCTTAACACAAAGAAGTGTGCTCTACAGATCTTAAAACAGGCATCTCAAATAGTGTTCCTCATAGTTCAGTTGCTTCACTCTACTCCATGCATTTGTACCCTCCATTTCTCAAACTCATTCATACTGAACCTTTCTAACCCACCAAGTAAAAATTACACTGGTGATAAAACTGTTTTCTTAATGGATCCTGCTATGGAATCAACTTCTGCGTGACATACCGTTTGCCACTAGCTTATCTAAATTTGACAGGAACACTCAAACTTTTCTACAGGAAAAGAATATTAAGTTTATAAATTCAACAAATACTAAAAATGTAAAAAACTAGAAATTGCTCTACATCTAATATTATGGTGAGTTTACTTATGTTCATTATATTGATCTTTGCTACAGTAGCTTTAGCTACAAGGGCAGATTATCCTATGTTAGTACATTTAGGAGGTGGAAGGTGAAGAGTCCAGGAGCCCCTGGGGAATGCTCCTAGCAAAGACTGATCTGCACCTAGAGAAGGAATCAAGCTTATAGTGCTCTGCAGAAGTATGAACCAAACACTTTCCAAAAAGCCATAGATAAAGCCAAGGCCCTGGTAGAGTGGAACTTGACCTTGCCTGGAATAGTATTGTTAAGGTGAGTATATCAAAAGGTAAAAGCCTTAGACAACCATTTGGAAATAGTCTGTTTTGACACATGTTAAACCTTCTTCTTACTTCCTCAAAAATTGAATGATTCATTTGAAGATCTGAAATATTTATTTCTAAGCTGTCTGTGGACATCCAAGGTACTGAGTATACTTTCTCCCTTATTTTTAGGTTCAGGAAAGAAAACAGTTAGATGGATAATAGTTTGGTACCACTTTAAGCATAAAAGAAGAAATACTTCTCAAAGAAACCCTGTCCCTATGGAAAATGAGATAGTGTTGACTCACCATAAGAGCTTGCTACTCAGATACCTTTCTTGCAGAGGTCACAGCAATCAGTGAAACTGTTTTCCATGTTAAGGACCTCAAATTAACTGATTAAATGCATCAAGCGTTAGCTTCCCTGAAGGAAAATTTAGATCCCAAAGAGGGGCCCCCCAGGTTTTCCTGGAGGCCTCTTATGCAAAACCCCTTTCAAAAACATTTTGACATGAGACTGCACTCAAAGAGGAGGACCCATGAGCAGACATGCCATACTGAAATGGTCGATAAATGAACCTTGACAGAGAAACAAGAAAGGCCATAGGATAGTAACTCACACAACTATTGTAAAACTAGAGAACAAGCCCAGAATGGGTGCTGGTTATGTTGCTGGGACCAACTATGAAACCTTTTCCATTTGTTAATATAGGATTTCTAGTAGCAGGTTTTCCTGCCTCCATTAATACCTGCTGCATGCCCTTAGTAAACAAGTGCTTAAAAGGAATTAAGACCCCATCATCCAGGCAGTCAGGTGAAGTTGACTGATGTCAGGGTGTATCAAAACCGCTGTTATGTGAAAACATCCAGCTTGTGAGGAAGCTTGTGGTAATTGCCCCGACCATTAAAAAAAAACTGTTCAGAGGAGGCAAAATCGATCTACTTGAGGAACTCACCATAGATGGATCAAATCTTGGAAAACTCCTTGATCTACTTTCCATTCATGTAGGTCTGCTGTTGTCCTGCTCAGCTTGTCTGCCATACAATTTTGCTCTGACAGAATGGTTCCCCCTTGCTTGTTCATGTACCACATGGTTATGGCATTGTCTGTAACAACCTGAAAAGGTCCAAGGGATCAAAGGTAATTCAGAGAGTAGAGTGCCTTGATTACAGCAAGCATGTCTTTTACATTTATGCACTTACATCTGTCTCTAGTGTTCCAAACACCTTGCACTTTTATCCATCCTGAAACTGCTCCCCAAGCAAAGCCCTAAGTGTGTGTGGTGACTGACTGCTTTGGAGCAGTGAGGGAGGGAAGAGGACACCTGTATTTAAGGATATCTGTTGCCTCCACTAAATGATTCCTTTTCCGACAACCCCCAGCAATGGGATTTGAAAAGATAAAGGATCTTGGCGCTGGGACCAAAGAGATTTCAGATACCACTGTATCATTCTCAGATGGAGTCTTGCCATGGTTATAATGAAAATCATACATGCCATGAAACGCAAGATCCTGACGCATTCCTTGGCAATACCGAAGTCTGACTGGAAAAACCTCAGACATATATCTAGATATAGATCTAATTTTTCTCCTCTGGAAGAAAAACTATTTGAATTGAGGTGTCTAGCTGACATCCCAGGAACACAATCCTGTGTGAGTAAGTCAATAAACACTTTTGAATGTTCTTTTGGAATCCTAGATTGTGTAAAAGATCTCTCCCCCAAAAGAGAGATTCCTGACACTTTGAAAAAGACTCTGCAAAGATGTCCAAGTTATCTAAATATGGAAAAATGCGTGTGCCCTGTAGCTTGAAATGAATTATAACTGGAGCTAGGCAGTTTGCGAACACTCTTGGTGCAGCTGATAGTCCAAAGGGTAAGGCAAAGAAAGTACAGTTGTGTACACTTACCATAAATGTAGATGTTCGAGTGTATTCACTGTTGCAGTCATTACATTTGGGTAATCCTGCTGGCAGGTTGCCCTCAGTCGGCCTGAATTCCAAAGTCTTGGGTCCTGCGTAGGCTGTTGTCGCCCCTTCCCTGACATCAGATTGTCAGGGGTATAAAAGATGCAGCCGACGCCATTTTCTTTAGTTTTTCTTGCCCCAGATGTCAGGTGCCTCCTAAAAGGGTAGCCAAAATTTATATATATATATATATATATATATATATATATATATATATATATATATAATAAATTTTACCTTCATCTACAAGCAAATACACCACATAGGTTGTATAAATCAGAGAAGGAAAGACAGGTTCCATCAGAAGAAAAAAGGTGGGTGGCGGGTGGGTAACCTGGACTGCAACAGTGAATACACTCGAACATCTACATATATGGTAAGTGTACACAACTGTACTATGTTCTTCGTGTTTCACTGTTGCAGTCATTACATTTGGGTAGATTCCCAAAGCTATGGTTGGGAGGCTAGAGCTAAACAGCATTAGGAGCGGCTATGAGACCCTGCAGAACTGCAGTGGCAAAGCCTGCCCTGGATTTAGACTAGAGTGGCAGATGATAGTGCTTTGTAAAGGTGTGCACTGAACTCCAAGTAGCAGCCTCTAAAAAGTCCTTGTTTGGTGCTCCCCTGAGAAAGGCTGCTGAAGTGGCTGCAGCTCTGGTTGAATGTGGCCTAATGCCCTTAGGCACTGGCTTGCCACGGTGTAAGTAGCAGAAACGAATGCAGTGGCCTATCCACTTTGAAATAGTCTGCTTTTAGATGGCCTTTCCTTGTGATCCTGCAGCATATGCCACTAGTAATTGCTCTGTCTTTCTGAAAACTTTGGTTCTGTCCAAGTAGAATCTAAGCTGTCTGTGTACGTCCAAAGAATGCAGAATTCTCTCTCCCTTGTTCTGTGGATTTGGATAAAAAGTTGGCAGATGAATAGTTTAAGAGCCACACTGGACACCACCTTAGGCATAAATGTTGGGTTTGTCCTCAGAGAGACCCTGTCTGGATAAAAAATGATAAAAGGTTCCACAGCCATGAGTGCCTGTAGCTCTGAAACTCGTCTTGCAGAAGTTATTGCTAGGAGCAGAGCTGTTTTCCAGGATAAAAACTTTATATCAGCAGTAGCAGCTGGCTCAAAAGGAGGCCGGGTGAGTTTTTCCAAGACATAGTTGAGGTCCCATGCAGGCATTAGTGATCTCCTTGGAGGCCTTGAGTTTTTGGCTCCTCTGAGGTACTGTTTTAATAAGGGATGATAAAAGATTGGTGGCTCTGTATTGTAATGAGCTGAAATGGCAGAAGCATGAATTTTAATAGATGAAAAAGATAGGCCTTTGTCCAGCATCTCAAGTATTGCAAAACCTGAGGAATATTTGGCACAGCTGTATCAGTTCCTTGTGCCTGGTTCCAAGCACAGAATCTCTTCCATTTTCCAGCATAAGATTTTCTAGTACTAGGCCTTCTGGCTTCCAAAATGACATCCATCACAGCTTTACTGAGAGGTAAGTTTTGTATGACTACATTATCCGCCATGCGGCCAGGTTTAAAGTCCTGAGTTGGCTGTGCAGGATCTGACTGTTTTGCTGGGACAGTAGATGAGGTATTTCAGGTAAGGTCCAAGCTGGGCATTGAGACAAGTTCTTTAGGATTGGAAACCAGTACTGGCGGGGTCAGTCTGGTGCAATCAGTATCATTTTTGGCTTTTCCTGTCTGACCTTTAGGAGTACCTTGGGGAGGAGAGGCAGAGGGGGAAAGGCATATACTGATAGGTTTTTCCAGCTGAAAGATAGGGCGTCCACTTTCCATGCTTGTCTGTGATAAGTCCTTGTGCAGAATCTTTTTAGCTGGTAGTTGTGAGGGAAGGCAAATAGATCTATGTCCGGGCATACCCATTTCCTTGTTGTCATGCTGAAGACTTGTGGATCCAGCTGCCACTCGTGGGGATCCATGATGTTTCTGCTTAGTTTGTCTGCCAGAGTATTTTTCCTTCCTGGCAGGAATTGTGCCTGCAGATGTACTTGGTAAGTTAATGCTGTGTCCCACAAAGTCATGGCTAGTCTGCAAAGGGGGTAAGAATGTGTGCCCCCTGCTTGTTTATATACCACATGACCATGGTGTTGTCTGTCTTTATCAGTAGTTGTCCCGGATGAAGTAGGTCCTTGAAGGCTGTCAGGGCATTCTGAACAGCTAGCATCTCTTTTTGATTGATATGTAGATGCATTTGGGTTGAGGACCATGTGCCCTGAATGCATCTTCCTGCCATGTGGGCCCCCAGGCATAATCTGATGCATCCGTTGTTAGTGTCTGCCTGGCTGGGGGTAATGTGAAAGGCTGTCCCTTGTTTTGGTGACAAGCCTTTGCCCACTATCGAAACTCCTGTTGTAGGCAGGGAATGAGAATAATCATTGTTTCCAGGCTGTGGCAATGTTGAGTCCAAACACTTTTTAGGTACCATTGAAGTTTCCTCATATGCAGTCTTGCATATGGAATTAGTAGGATGCAGGATGCCATGAAGCCCAAAGCCTGCAGAATTTTTCTTGCAGATAACTGGGTCATTGTTGCCAACATTTTGAAATAGGTAGTCAGTTGCCTTTGTTTGTCTGGCGTGAGATAAGCCATCTGGGCAGTTGTATTTAAGCTTGCATTCAGGAATATTATGAGAGGGTACTAGTTTTGATTTATTTTCATTGTCTGTGTACCCTAGGCATGTTAGAAGTCTTTTCACAAACGCCAGATGCTGTAGAATAATGTCCATGTCCTCTGCTTGAATTAGTCAGTCGTCCAAGTAAGGATATATTTGTATTCCTCTTTGTCTGCAGAATGCAATTACTGGTGCCAGGCACTTTGTAAAGACCCTGGGAGCAGTAGACAAGCCAAAGGGCAGTGCAGAGAATTGGTAATGCATCGAGCCAGCCTTGAATCTGAGGTATCTTCTGCATTATTGTCTGATTGGGACATGCAGGTATGCCTCTTTTAAGTCTAGATTCACCAGCCAAGCGTTCTTGCCCAGAATGGGCAGAAGCTGCTGCAAAGTCATCATCTTGAATTCTGGTATATCCAGGAAAGTGTTCAGAATAGATAGGTCCAATATTGGTCTCCACGTCTTGTCCTTTCTGGGTACCAAGAACAGTCTTGAGTAAAATCCTTATCCCTGCTCTTGCTCTGGTACTTGTTGAATAGCCCCCATGTCCATGAGGGATGAGACTTGATTTTGTGCCTCTGCCCATTGATTTTTTGGCAGATCTGGCCAGCCATTTGCCTTTGGCAGAGTATGGAAATGGAATTTGTACCCTTGTGACACGATATTTAGAACCCACTTATCCTGGGTTATAATGTGCCAATTTTGAGAAAAAAGTGCTAATTTACCCCCTAAGGGTGCTGTCAGGAGATAAGTGCTTGGTGCAGGCAGGGGAAAGTCATTGGGACCGTTTCCTGTAAGGTTGTGATTTGTCTTCTCCAACTTTGGAGGTAGAAGCACCCCATTGCTTTGACCTGTAGGAACCTTGCGCCTGGGTTCTGCCTCTAGGGCATCTGGATCTGCCCCTTTGAGGTCTGTCTGACACAAGAAAGGACCAATTCTTTGTAGGCCAGTGTCTACTAAACGTTGGTGGCTGTACTTGTAAAAAATCTTTGACAGTTTGCATAGATTTAGCCTTGTCCTCCATTTTCTTTAACACCTCTTCTGCCTTAACACCAAACAGAGTATCATGCTGTAAAGGTGCATCTAAAAATTTAACTTTGACATGATCAGGCAGATTTTGTTCCTTTAACCAAGCATGTCTCCTAATTACAGAACCCGTAACTACGGCCCTGCAGGAGGCCTCCAAAGAATCAAAACCACACTGCAAAGTATGCTTTTCAACTTGTTCAGCTGCATGCAATAAATCCTGCATTTCCTTGTTTTCTGCACATTCAGAGTTTAATAACATTTTCTGTTTAAGCAATGCCATGACATGTTGCTGATATTTGAGCATATGAAACTCAAAGTTTAAGGCCCTTATAGCCAAGGTTGCAGATGTGTAAACCTTTTTTCCCCATCTATCCAGTGCCCTAGAATCTCTGTCAGAGGGGGTAGGGTTTTTTGCAGCGGTAGCCTTAACTCCTTTGGGACTCTGTGAAATAGTTTCTGGGTCTGCAGCAAGGTTTTTAAAAAGGAATTTATGAGAGTCAGGAACCCTGTAATATCTGTCAGGCTTAACAGGAGCTGGAGGTAAGGAGTCAGGGGTAAGACTAGACTCTGAAAACACATCATCTGCAATATCTAACACTGGTGGGATGGGCTAGTGGCCTGTGTTGAGGAAGTAAAAGGAAATCCCTGAGCCTCTTTTTAGATTCTGAGAAATCTTGGCTCTCCCAGTGGAAATGTTCCCTCATGGTATGCAAGGTTTCCCCAAAAGAATAGTCCTCTGGAGGAGAAGCTGAAGGAATAGATTCTTCAGCATCAGAATCCTCATGGGGGGAAGAGAATATTCCTGATCAGAAGAGGAATCAGAAGAAATAGAAACCTGATCTGAAGATTCATAGTCAGTCTCTTGCTTAGGCCTCTTATCAGGAGGGGGATGGGAACCCCTGATCAAGGTAATTAAGTCTTCGGCCATTTTGAGCATCTGTTTTTTGGGCATACAGGCCTGTCCACGTGTCTCGAGTTTGTTTCTTTGCTTTAGAAGGTGCTTTAGTCTTTGCCTTTGAAGCTGAGGTTGGCTTAATGTAAAGATGCTTAGGTCTGAATACACCCTTAGAAGCCGGTGCCTGCTCAGCAGCTCCGGACCCATCTGAAGGAACAGTAACCGAGGCTCTAATACCTTGAGTTTCCAGCAGCATGGCCGACTCCACGTGGGAGTCGGTAGCGGGTTGCGACTCTAAAGTAGCGGGTGTCAGGGGCTGCGAAAGCGCCTCACTGAGAACGGGAGACTGGCTTAGGAGAAGCTTTGTCGTCGGGTTTGGGCCTCGGCTGTCTATCTCCCTCCTTTTCTTTGCGTTTTTTGTGAACTCCGGTAGTCGGATGGCTATCCCACGACATTTCTGGATAATTAAACCGGCGTCCAAAGTAGTTTAAAGCAAAATCATACCGATGCTTAATAGTGCGTTGGTTAAATCTAGCACAAAACTGACAACCAGCAACGTTGTGATCATGGCGTAGGCAAGGAATACAGTAAGAATGAAAGTTCTTATGAGGTATTTGCTTTCCACAAGAAATACAATTATTAACTTTTTCTGACATCGGTCTGGAGCAAGAAAAAAGTTTCCCCAATGGGGTACTTAGCTTTATTGAAGACTTCCGATCTGAAACTCAAACTCGAACACGAAAATCTCAGAAGTCGGCCGACCAGCACTTGCGAACTGCTTCTGCTTCGGGCACCGCGCGGCAAGAAAGACTAAAGAAAATGGTGTCGGCCGCATCTTTTATACCCGTGATGACCTGACATCAGGGAAGGGGCGACAGCAGCCGACGCAGGACCCAGGACTTTGGAATTCAGGCCGACTGAGGGCAACCTGCCAGCAGGATTACCCCAAATGTAATGACTGCAACAGTGAAACATGAAGAACATCTGATAATGTGATCCAGACACAGAAAACCGTAAGAAATGTCTGAAGACTGGATGAATAGGGATGTGATGATAAGCAACATTTTAAGTCCATTTTTACCAGGAAACTTGGAAGAGGAAGAACAGGTAACAGGTTCTGAAGGGACATCATTTTGAATTTTGGCATTATCACAAACAGATTTAGGAAAGAAAGACCCATAACTGGTCTCCAAGCATTTTCTTTCTCTGGCACTAGGAACATCCATGAATAAAAAATATTCACCACCTTGGAAGGAATAACTACTTTTATCACTCCTTGGAATGGCATGTGATTAAGAACCTGTGGAAACAAGACTCTTATCTGGAGTATGAGGAATGACCTCCTGGAAAGGAGGAATTTCCTCCCACAGCCACCTATAACCTAGATGAAAGATTTTCAGGACCCATTTGTCTGACATTATCTGTTGTCAAGCAGAAAAATGGAGATTTGGACTTTTTGGAAGAAGAAAGAGGCCGGGGTGGAAGGAGGTCACACAGTCGCTCAAACAGGCTTGTTGAACTATCCTTGGTTTTGAGAGGTTTTCACACTTCTTTTTGGAACCCCCTTGTCATTTCATCTTAACATTAGTTAATCTGTATTTTGCTGATACTGTTTATTCTGCTTTTTGCCAAAACTGGATGAGGAGGTAAAAATATCCCTTGGAAAATTTGAAAAAGGAGGGGTGAAAAATCTTAGAAATTCCCTGAATAAGCTTGCCTTTTTCATCATACTTTTTGATCACCTCTAAAAGAGAGGGGGTCAAACACTAAATTTCTATCCAAGGGTGAATGTAAGATCTCCTTTTTATCACCTGGGAGGTTCAGAGAATGCAGCCATATAAACCTCCTCAAACGAGTACCAGTGGCCATAGCCCTGGAAGAAGTATCAACAGTCATATAGACACTGTAAGCAATGAGTAGTGACCTGTACAATAGAAGAAACAATGTTTTTTTTTTTTTTTAAAGCAGATTTTTCCTCACAAAAAGAAACTGCAGATACAACATTCCTCATCATATTTTCACAATTAAGTCAGAACAAACTAACATATAAGCCTAACAATTACAAATTCTGGAAATCAAAGTTGCGGAAGTATACATTTTTCCCCCAAACCTATCAATAATTTTCCCATCCACATCGGAAAGAAGAGGATAGGAATTGACTAGGTGCTTAGCAGCAGTGGGATAAAGTAGAATTATAGCTGCTGGGTCAGGTTTCAGAATAGTGTGCATAAATTTAAAAGAATGAAGAACTTTATACATTCTATCTGCCTTTTTAGGAACAGCTGGCTAACTATCAGGAAAACTACAGGCAGTAACACACATATCCTCTAAAACAAACAAAACAGGAGCAATGGGTGTAGGATTGGAAACCCTTCTCTAACAACTCACACTACTTTCTCAGGGACTGAGAAACCTCAGAGTTTTCCCACTGAACATATTGGCACATTCTATAAGAACAGTCTCATAGAAAGAGAAACCCCCCAGAGGGAGAATTAAAACTGAGCTCTACTCCTCAGTCTGAATCAGAAATTGGAGGAAAAAAAAACTGTATCTATCCCTGCATCTTCCTGTTCAAATTCAGAATCTTGAATCCCCTCTGGAAAAGAGGTATCCCTCTTTCTTTTCCCAGAAAAGTACAGTTGTGTAGGAATATCCCATAACAGTAGATCTCCTACATATGGGTTGTCACCGCTGAAATTTTGAGGGGTTAACAAAGCTTTACCTTCCCTAGGTCATACGCCCAATGCATGACATTAGCTCATTTGCTCTGGGGTATATAAATGGACGTGCAAGACTGGAACCCCAGACTATCTCCAAACTAGTCGCCTGAATACTACTGAAACAGGAGACTGGCCACCTAGAAGGGGAACAGCTGGAAAAGTTATAAAAAAAAAAAAAAAAAACTCCGCTGTTCCAATGTAACAGAGCAGAGGTTAATGTAAAGGGGGAGAGGAATATAAAGGTAGAAGTGAGGTAGAGAAGGCGGGATGGAGGGTGGCATGGAATACTGCAACAGTGGTCAGTAGGACATCTACTGTTCTGGTAAGTTCTTACAAAAATATACTACGTCCTGACTGAAATCACTTTTGCAATATTCCTGATATATGGATGATTCCCATAGCTGAAGGAGGAAGGAAGGATGGTTGGCTAATGAGAAGAGTTGTCTACCAGTCTGGGCAAGATTGACCTACCAAAGGCTGCCATGGACCTTGAGAAAGCATAAATTTTGTAGTGTTTGGTAAAGGTGTGTACAGAGGACCAAGTGGACACTTCCAAGATGGACCTGGAGTCTATTCCTTTGGGAAAAGCCACCGAGGAAGTGACTGCCCTAGTGGAATGGCTTTAGGGCAGGAAGGCAAGGTCTTACCATAGTGCAAGTAGCAGAAAGACAAAGCCTTAGAAATCCAAGCTGCAACAGTTTATTTGGAGACTGGCTGGCCCAGCTTAGGGCTCATAAACTATACAAGCAGCTGCTCTGTCTTTCTGAAGGTTTAGTTTTGTCCAGATAAAATCAGAGCTGCCTGTGAATGTCCAGAGAATGTAAGATCCTTCCCATCTGTTTTGTGGATAGGGAAGAAAATGGGAAGATAAATAGCCTGATTGAGGGACAGCTTGTTCACTACCTTAGGCATGAAGGATGGAGTATCCCTGAGAACCACCCAGCCCTTGTAAAAAAACAAGAAAATGGGGGAGTGGCCATAACAGCTTGCAACTCAGACACTCTCCTAGCAGAGGTGAAAGCCAAGAGAAGGATAGTTTTCCAAGTTAAGAATTTTAGAGAAGTGGAAATGCCAGTTCAAAGGGAGGCAGTGTAAGCTTTAGCACAAAACTAAGGTCCCAAGGGGGAGAAATGGGGTTCCCAATTGAGTCATGTTGCAGGGCCCCCTCTGAGAAAAAAGCTTGACCTCCACTCTAGCCATAAGCAGAGGGCTAAGAGAGAGAGAGAGAGGGAGGCAGGCTGTGATAACTGATAGGTGAACTTTTATAGAACAGTAGACCAAACCTGATCAAAGTAGTTCACAAAGATATTGCTGTACAGCAAGAACATGTGATAAGTGTGGGTTCTGACTATTTTTGCTGTACCAACAGAAAACCTTTTATATTTAGCAGAGTAAGATTTTCTGGTAGTAGGTCTCCTGGCCTCTTATAGGACTTGAACAACCTTTTTAGAGAAGAGTTGTGCTTGAGGAATTAAAATCATATCATCCATAGGATCAAGTTGAGAGATAGAAGTTGTGGGTGGAGCAGCAATAGTAGTAATGTCCTTTTGTCAGGTGAAACAGCAGAGGAAACCAATATTTGGCTTGGACAATGCGGTGTCAGTAAATGGAGCCTGGGTGCATCCTTTTGTGCCTTAAGAAGGATTTTTGGAAGAAAAAGCAGGAGGAAGAAAAACAGAGGATCTTCCCTGTCCACTGGACGGAAAGGGCATCTATCCTCCACAATGTGGCACAAGGGTCCGTGATGCAGAACTGGGAAGCTGATGGTTAGCTGGTGACACAAAGAGGTGAGGGATGATCACCTGGAAAACCTCTCTGTTCAAAGTCCACTCGGGGTACTCCAGGGAGAGACTTAAGGAATTTGCTAGCACATTATCCTGAGAACAGATGCATGTGGCAGTGAGCATGATGTTCATTTGCACTGCCAAGGTGCATGCCTCTTGTGCTAACCTGCACAACTGGTTAAGACCTGGTGCCTCCTTGTTTGTTTATATACCATATGACTGTGGTGTTGTCTGTGTACACTAGAAGTGGTTTGGGTTTCTACAAGTGGGTGGAAATCTGAAGAGATTGCTGAAGAGCCCTCATTTCCTTCAGATTAATATGCTCCTTCAGGGACTGAGGTTGTAAATTCCCCTGCACTCTGAGTGATCCTGTCCAAGGAATCTGTGTGAACCCGTTGAAGAGGAGGACGTGGTGTGAATGGCAGTCCTGGGTTGAGGATGACCTGTCCCTTCCACCAAAGTAGCTCCTTTTTGAGACAAGGAAGGAGGGGAATCTGGGTGTTCAAGGGGTGACAGTGCTGGAACCAAACAGATTTCAGGTACCGTTGGATTTTTCTCATGTGATATCTGGCCAGGTGGCTGCCATGAATCCCAAAGTTCTTAGCATCCCCCTTGCTGAGCTGTGAGTTGTGGAAAACTAGACACTTTCTGAACAATCTTGGAGGTGTGGAAAGACCAAAAGGCAGAGCAGGAAACTGAAAACATAAGGAGCCAGAGAAAAACCTGAGGAATCTCCTGCAAGAAGGGCAAATGGTTATGTGTAAGTAGACATCCTTAAGATCTACTGACACTAATAAAGCTTGGAGGAGGATGAAAGGCAGAAGAGTGTGAAGAGAGAGCATTTTAAAAGATGGTATCTTCAAGTAAATGTTTAGGACAGACAGGCCTAGAATGGGTCTCCTCCATTACCCTTCTATTCTTGGGCCTAGAATAATCCTGGAGTAAAACCCTATTCTCATGAAGTCTTTGGGACCCGCTCAGTGGTGCCCTGACTCAAAAGGTCTTGAATAATGGGGACCAGAAGGGATATTTTGTTTTGCAGAAGTTGTGGCATGACTTTCAGAGGGGGAATATGTTCCCAAGACATGGCATAACCATTTTTGATTTTGGAGATGACCCACTTGTCTGTATTAACCAGAGACAGCCAACAGTCTTTGGCAAAGAGGAGTGATGGGAATGACAGCATGGTAGAGGGTTGCTGTAGAGATAGTGCATGGGAGGTCTCCCCACTGGAGGTTCACTCTGGATTTTTTCAGAGTACTTTTCCTAGGGGTTTCCTTTGTTTCTGAGCTGTCTTATCATCCCTTTTAATGAAGAAAGCAGATACAGATGGGTAATTCCTATGGTAGCTAGAAACTGAGGAGAGTAGAATATATCTGCAGTCTTCCAATGTCTTACCTTGGTCTTGGAGATTTTTGAACAGGCTGGCAGCCTGAGGACCAAACCATAAGTCTTTGCCCAAGGGAGAGCCTAAAATCTTTGATTTGAAATCCTCAGGTATAGGTTGACTGTGAAGGTATGCATATCTGTAAATAACAGAGCCAGTAGCAGCTGCCCTAGAAGCAGCATCTACAGCATTGTAACTGCACTTAATGCTGTGCAGGGCTATTTCAGTGGCCTGTGATAGTAAAAACTGCATTTGATGCTTAGACTCTGCTGTAGGAGGGTCCAGTATAACTTTGTTTAAGTAATGCAAGACAGAGATCAAGTACTTTGTCATTTGAGTCTGATAGTTAATTTCCCTAAAGACAAGAGTAGCAGAGGTGTAATCCTTCTTTCCCCCTCTATGTATAGACATATTATCTTTGTCTGTAGGTAGGGTGTTAGCACTAGGCAGAAAATTAGAGGGCTTACCTGAAGACAGGGATACTGCAGAGGGGTCTGCCACTGGATTCTTGTATAAATAGTTTAGGTCACCAGGCACCTTGTAACACCTGTCTGGGCTTTTAGGAGCTGGTGGTTGAGAGTCACATGTAGAAGTGGACTGAAAGGTGTCCTTGAAAGTGTCAAAGACATGAGGGGCTGGAGAAGGGGCAGGGGTACCCATCTCCAAGAGGATGCAACACCTCTTCTGAATTCACACCAGAGATCTGTGCAGACTTCCATTCAAAATGTTTCATCATGTTCTGTATAGTCTGCCCAAACAAAGCTTCCTCAATATGGCAATCCGGTGAGAGGGAGTCCTCTTCATCGGAAGAGATTTGTCCTGGACAATACAACTGAGAGGAATAGTCCAGAGAATGGCCAGAGTCATAGTCCTGCTCCTAATCAGATGAAGAAGCAACTAGATTAGGTTTAAGAGGAGTAGACTGTGGTAGAAATGACCCAAAGGATGGGGTTTTCAAAGACATAACAGCTTTGAACAGCTCCTATAAGAAGCCTATCCACTCCTTTCATTAGCTGCCGAATGAGAGGTCACGTGCCTAGTTTTCTGTTTTTCTTTTTAGGCATGGCATCCATCTGGATGAGACGAGGAGGTCAGGAACCTTGTATGACTTCTATTAGAGAGCCTGGGATCTATTCCCCAACTAAAATTTGAGGGACACAGTGCAGTCCCTTAGAAATGAGATGTGGTTCTTGGACATATCAGCACTATGCAAGGCCTCAGGAGCCATACTGGCCTGAGACAGGGTCTCAGTAGTGGGTAACTAAGATGTAGCTGAACATACCGTGGGGTCTGCATACTCAGCGCATACGTCAGAGTCAGTAACACTGGGCAGTGGATCCACTTGAGGCCTCTCTAGTTTTTTCTTCAGCAGCAGAGGAGCGGCTGAGGCTACAGAGTCAGCCATTTTGGGGTGGGCCAAGGATTTAAGAGGCTGGGTGTCTAGAAAGGTGTTGAGTGGAAAGCCTTGACTTAATGGTTTTGGGAATGAGTGACTGACAGACCGAACAAGATTTGTGACTGTGTTCCACGCCTAGGCAAAAAAAAAAATTAAAAAATAAAAACAAAAAAAAAAGGACACTTAGTATGCAAGTCCCTGTACAGAATCTGCCTACTGCACTTGCATTTATCCCTCCCAGGTGACATCGAGCAACTTTTGGCAAAACAAAAGGAATGCTCCACAATGGGGCACTTATATGGATAAAAAAATTAAAGCAAAGGTAGGAATGATCAAACTGTGAACAATCCAGATACACAACCCGCATTTGGTCTGGTGGCAAGACAGTCTGGGGATCCACGGTCGCTTGTCTATACACCCCAAAGCATAAGAGCTGAGGTCATACGTCAGACTTGTGACCTAGGGAAAGTAAAGCTTTGGTACCCCGGATGAATGTCAGCGATGATATGATTTTAGTCAGGACATATACTTTACAAGTAGGATCAATAGCCTCAATTAAACCCTGAGCTAGATCTAGTAAACAACTGAGGAGTAGAAACATGCTGGCTTTTCTGTTTCTTTTTGAATGGGAAAAAATAGGGCCAACTGCGTTATTAATGGCAACAGCAGCTTTCCCAGGGATAGGTACTACATTTTGACATAACAGAGAAACCTTCCCTGTTCCCTCTAAAAGGACCAACAAGAGTAGCTCCACCTTGCCCACTGAATGGGACCCCAAAACCTGCAGAAGGTGTGGCTGACCCTGGTCCATAGTAGTTGTAGGTGCTATAACAGAGGGATCTGGGCTAAAAGATGAGTGGTCTGAAGTACAACAAATAGCCACAGCAGAGGTACCCACCTGTGGCTGAGGCAAATTGCTAGCCTGTTGTGGTGGCAAAGACCGTTTGCTTAATTGTTTTCCTTTTGTGGCTGGAAAAAGGACCAACAGTTGGACCAGCAGTCTATTCCATGGTCAAGTGAAAATGGTGGCTCTTTCCTGGGGAAGACAAGCAGCAAATGCCGGTAAACACTAGCAGTCTACAAGCACTTTAAAACACTATGCCAGACCCACAAAAAGTAAAATAAACACAACTTATTCACAGAAATAAATGTTTTCAGTTACTTTACACCACTTTTAAAATGACAGGAAAACAAGTGCTCTGTTTAAAAGTATGTTACTGTCTCATGACAGTCTGTTAAAAACACAATATTCCTAACTTTCCTGAACAGGAAAGTAATAAAACAGCAACACAAATAAGAATTATTTTTTTTCTCCAAAGGCAACTTATTTGGTCAGCAAAGGAACAGCACAAGCTGAACATCGATCCTTGGATGCCTTAGAGGAGCGTACTCTTCTGCGGCAGTAAAGGTCTTAAGGGCTTTGCACCCAAATTTGTCATTTAGTCAGTGCAGCTTGAGCTGCATGAGTTTGGTAGCATGGAACGTGCCCTGGAGCTTTGGAAGCTGGCCAGCTTGGTAGGATATAACCCATATAGCTAAGGCTACTGCAGCAGTGATCAATATGATGGACATCAGTACTATTCTAACTTAAAAAATAACCAAAGATATAACCTCAAAAAATTCTTGTCATCCATTAAACAAATTTTACACCCAGGAACTAACAATGTCCTTAACCCTTGTCCCAATAACTCCCCTTAGAAACAGCCATCAAGTTCAATTCATACTTCTCTGACAACATACCTGCCCTCGCCAATGAATCCTTTCCTGACTTAATTCTACCACCATCCACTAAAACCCCCACACACACACTAAAACCAGTTGCTACCTCTCATAAAAAAAAATATTAGCCAAACTTAAACCCTGCTCACCCTTGCAGATAACCTTCCTGCAGAATACTTCAAAATTGCTGCAAACACCATTGCATATCCAGTCTCCATCCTTATAAACATTCAGTACAAGAATCCTATATTCCTGCCATCTGGAAAAAAATGCCAAATCATCCCTCTCCACAAAGGTGACACTTCTACAGAATTATCTCATTTCAGACCCATTATCATCTAATTAAAAATGTTGGAAAAATGTGTCCATAAACAACTACTTCAGCAATTCTTAAAGGAACAATTACAAATGGATAGTCAACATGATTTTAGACCACCCAATAGCAAGACAACTGCCTTCCAGATACCATAAATAAAGCCAGGGATACAGGTAAATTTGTATTGTCCTTACTTCTAGACTTACCAAAAGATTTTGACACCATGTCTCATAAAAAAACTCCTACAACTATCCACAAAGGGTATTTCACAACCTTCTCTTCAGTGTTTTTATAATTACTTGTCAGAGCACTACCAGGTAGTCAAAAGGAATTCTACCCTTTCGCTTTACCTACCCATCATTACAGGTGTACCACATGGCTCTACCTTTGGTCCTTTTCTATTTAATATTTTTACAAACAATGTTCATACTTCTATACAAGTATCCCTTGTAAAATATTGAGATGATTCCACCCTTAAGTGCCTCTCAAACACTAAAGAACATTTAGAAAAGATTAGACAATGTGTCTCTAACGCTGCTTAAAACTTACTTTGTAACAATTAGCTCCTTAATCCTAAGAAAACCAAACTCCTTTTCAATTTTTCCTGAAATCACTTATACTCAAGAAAAACAGCTAAGATCACATCCCCATAAAATAAGCCTGTTGAAGCAGTGCTCCATACAAAACTGCTGGGGGTTACAATAGATGACAACCTCAAATATGACCGCCACATAAACAGCAACATAAAAAGCTCACAAAAAAACTAGGAATGCTATATAGGGCTAAAAAGTTCTTTACTGCATCTACCAGAGTCACTCTTGCCACTATATATCTACCCCCTCTCTGTTGTATGGTTCTCCCATTTTGACTAACCTCCAGGCCACTCTAAAATCTAAACTAGAACACTATTACAAGGTAGGCAGATTAGCAGCTCACAAAAGTCTAAGAACACACCACTGTTCTGCACTAAACCCTCTAAACTGGCTAGAATTATCCCACCAACTAAATTATACTTTCCTTAACACACAAAATTATATTTAATCTCACTTTCTGCCCAGCTATAAGTACAATTCTCCACCATTACCACCCAAGTTTCCTGCCTCAAGTTTTCTGACAAAAATCTGCTTGACATCTACAAACTTTATAAAAACTGTGCTCAAAATATGTACTCACACTGTGTAGCAAAAGTCTGGAATGCAATCTCTGCACCAATCAGGGCGATACATAACATTCATTTATTTAAGCTGCAAATAAAAGAATTCCTCCACGACTTCTGGCTAAAATTTTAGCTCCCTCGTTTCTAATACCTATATACACCCTATATCTCATTTTCCCTTGTTTTTATGTTTCTTAATTTGTCTTACTCCCGATTCCTGACTAAATACAAATTAAAAAATGGGTAGGTGAGTTGGACAACAAGAAATGTCAACATGTATAATGCAGATAAGGGACAGACAGGACAAAAGAATGCAGGCTATCCATTTATTAACTTTACAGAACATGATACCACATCTGAGGATGCTATAAATTGGCGTGGCAGTGAGGGACTCCATATTAAAAATGAAAGCAACTGGTGTTGCATGTGGTAAATGTTCATGAACTGAACCTTCTGAATATCAATATATGTGAAAAGAACCTGCAGGTGAACTATGATTCTTCTTTAGTCAGGAAGAATGGTGGTGGTGGTGGTGTGGGGGGGCAAAAGCATCACTTCTTGCAAAAACCTCCAATATGCCTCGCAAACTATTTTTTAAACTGATGTCATTTACTGGGGGTTTAGCACATCACACTTCACACTTTTGCTTTCCTCATCTACTATCAGGAGACTCTTGAGAGTGAACTCATCCTCTGGATCTCTACTAGTGCAAGCCTACGTCTGCTTGTGGTGGGAGGTCCTTGTAGCTACCACTGCTCTGAAGAAGAGGGTATTTTCCTTCTGAAGTCCTTCTCTTCTATATGTGCAATAGTGCCATGAAGGAATATGACACCATGATTGCTCCTTCCTAATATACTTATGCATGTTACTATCACTTTGTTTTTTCTGGATGCCTACATTACTGAATATCCCAGACCTCCAGGATACTCCACACCCACCATGAAAGGAAAGCGATCCTGCCTTCCCACCAGTCGTAGTGGCATTTTTTCCCTGAACTCAGATTGATGGACAGTATTGCACTAAAAACCAACTCTGTTGTAAGATACTGAATGTTACACAGACGAAGGCCTATTGAGTTCAAGTGTAGAGGATTTAAGGGCCTGTAACTATGGAAGATGACAGTTTGGAATTCACAAGAATCAGTGTGAAAGAGTCTATGTGGCTCAGCTTTACAATTCTAACAAAAAATGGCAAAAGCTCTGCCCCATTGTAACTTTGCACCAATTACCTGCATCTTAAGAAATAGCAGCTCTCTCGGTCACAAGTTCAGGCCTTGTCTGTCTGTTGTGCTTTTCAGTGTCAGTTCTCATTAAGTTTACTTGTTTTGCAATGTTTGTGTCATAATCACACACTATAGTATGCTGGCACAATTCTCAAAATGTCTGTAAGCCTTGCCCTAAATATAAATGCTGCAGAATTACTTTAAAAGAACAGTAAAAAATGTATTTTGTGTTTCTAAGAACTGTCAGCAAAGCATACTGTAGTTATTACACTTTTAAAGACTCAGCAGTTAAGACATTTAGTACAAACCTTTTCACATTTTAGCACACATTAAATGTTATGACACCAGACATGTACAGAAATATACTTTGCAGTTAGCAAACACCGTTTTACTCTTTGCAACATCCTTATCCTCTAACATAGGTCATCAAATACTTCCCAAACTGATTTATACTTCTGTAGCAGACCCTGTTGCTGGGCCTTCTGCTCAAGGCAGCATAATTTAGAGCCACTTACAATACAAGAAGGATTATGACAGAGTACTTGATAACAAACAGATTGTTAAACTGTTCCAGAAATGGGTATCCAGGAATTCACTTCAAGAAAGGAGAGAAGTACAGTTTGAGAGGGGAGTTATGATGATGGGCCTGAAATTGGCCAGTTATGATCAGTGGACTACCCCAGTAAACAAGCATTTAATATCTTGGTTATGACTGCAGAGACCACATTATAACTCTTTCTAGTACACAAAGAAAGATAGTACAGCCAAGTATTTTACAACTAGTCTACATGGAGCTTTAGCTGCTCCAATTTAGTCAAAGACTAAAGAAAAAAAGGAACATACACTACTGACGTGTAAAACATGTAGAGCTCTGAAAACTGTAAGTTAACAGTGCAAGACAAGGGCAATGGCGTGGGGAATTAGAACAGCAGATGAGGCAGGGAAGATGGTCAAGGATGAGTTAGGAGTCTAGAGCACCGAGGACTACAGACCAGGATTAAGGAAAAGGCAAAAATGAAAAAGCCAAAGTGGCTACATGGGAATGCAGGGCTAGCAAGTATGGCTGAAAATACAGCTTACACGTCCAAAGTGTGTGTGTGTGTGTGTGGGGGGACAGTACAAAGAGGCTAACAAAAAACAACAAATATGATAATGGCAACAAAAGCTAAAGTAGAAAGGGAGCTAGCAAAATGGAACAAATAGGAAGGAAGTGTTTTTTTAGGTATCTAGCATAAAAATTTTATGGAGGGACAGAACTGGCCAAGCAAGTAAAGATGGGAGGGAAATCACAGAAGCCTGGTAAAAAGCAGAGGTTCTGATTCAGCATTCCATTTCAGTCTACAGAAAGGAAACAACTGGGAAGTGCCATACTGCAAGGGGTTTTGTGGTGAGAGGGGTGATGTGAGGAATTAAGAAAATTAATAGTGGAGTACTGCAAGGGGTCTGTCCTGGGCAAGTACTGTTTGGTGTGTTTGTGTTAAATGTATCTGACAGAACAAAGAACAGAATCAACCTCCTTAATGATTAAAAAATATATAGCTGGAAATGATGACGTAGAGTCTACAGAAGGCTCTGGAAAAGCTAAAAAAAATCGGGCAGAACAGCCCCTGTGTATAAATAATTAGCTGAGAGAGGGGATCTGATGGCAAAAGAGTAGGATAAGGAACTAGGGTTGTTGATTGCACGTCAACTGGACAACCAAAAGCAGAGTCAGAAGGCAATGGTAGCAGAAAACATAATGCTGGGATGTACCTGGAAGCAAGAGGGTTGCCCTGGTTAGACCACACCTTGAATAATGAAGGCAGTACAAGAAGAGGCATATCAGGCAGCTGGAAAGAATCCACAGGAAAGCCAGCAGAACTATCTGTAGGTTGGAGAGGAAAGGATATGATCAAAGACTAGGAAAAAAAAACAGCTCTTCTCACTTGAGTCCAGAAGAGACAGGAGGACATATCAGTACTTAAGACCAGGTCAGGGAGATATGAAGGGGTCATTCTGGATAGAAAGAAGAGAGGGGGCAAGATGGGGAACAAGCGGAAGACTGCAGTGACTAACTACTCCCTGGATCTCAGAAAGTACTTATTCAAAGGGAGGGTTGTAGACCCAAGGAAAGGGGTACTGGAATTGGTGGTGGTAGTGAGAATCCAGAGAAGCATCTGAGAGGAGTTAGACAGCTGGAGAAAGAGTAAGGGGGAATGTACGGATAAGAGGAGGCAGAATGTTAAATGCAATTAACAAACTAAAAGGGCCTACAATTTCCTTCTGTCTTCATGCAAATGTAACATAAATTAATCCAAAAAATGGCTACACTACATGCACGTAGTGCCAAGTTGTAGAACAGGGACTTACACTCTGTGATGAATTCATTACCTGTAAAATAATGTAAAGGTAGTGAACTCCTTCAGCAGATGGACAGTATTTATTAAATCCTGAGGCTGATTGCTGTTAACCATGTTCAGCATACCTCAAGTTTAACTGCTAGAAATGTGTGCCTGGCCACCAACAAGATCTTTCAGGAGGACAGTGGGGATGCAAGCCTGTGGAGTGACTCTAATGTTTTGCCAGCTGATCAGAATGGCACTCACCTGATTCTAACTGTCCAAACAAAATAAAACAAAAAAAGCCACCCAGACAAACAAAACACTATTAAAAGTTTTCTGTGACATCGGGGTAACATTTTTTTTGTTTTATACAGTTTATTAGTACATAGTTTTGTGGATTTTGCTGTTTACGTGTCTGAACAAAATGACAAACATGGCTGGTTAACATTAAGATCACATGTTCATAAAACAAGAAGCACACTTTCTCTACTCTGGTCTGTTCTGGGACCCAATGTTCAGCACTCAAGACTAGAATGGACAGGAGTACTACATCTCTGTAAGCCATGTAAGCAATAAACACATCTAAACCATTAGCGACCAAGAGTAATTAAGCTCTTACATTTCTTGAAAACCACTGGAACTGTGGTTGAACCAGTGCATGGCAAAAACAAAAACAAAAAAAAAACTTCTGTAAGCCAAGATTAAGCTCATGTCAAGTGGAATCACTTTTATATTTTTATATTATGCAATGGTACAGTGGGAGCCCAGGATAACCACAAAAGACATCCTTCTCCAGCTGTAAAACTGCTTAACCACTGAAGGAAAAGCTGATCAACAAAGCCAAATAAAAAAGTATTTTTGCTTGCCACTACTACTCACTGGGGGCAAGGGCAAGGCTGAATAGCCATAAAACAATCATAAAGTCTATCCTGAACTCCCACACCCAAGTGACACCCTGAAATAATAAAGTAAAATATTCATGAAAAAACAAACAATAGAAAGCATATCAAATACATCTTATGCAGATTGAAGACTATATTAAAGCACTTGAGTAAAACAGCATGCAAAGAAGTGCACAAACACAATATGCTGCTCTTAACCATTTCACACCAGACAAGAAAAAAAAACTGCCACGCTAAGTTAAGTAGAATATATTACACAAGATTACATAAAAGAAAAAAGAAAAATACTTATCTGGTTGCATAACAGCAATAAACTCCACTCACCTATGGGTACACTACGATTTACCTATGTGCAAAGTTATTTACCCACCTGGGTTGCCCTAAGTGGCAAAGTGTTCCATCCATAGGAAAACCAAGAAAAATATCCACAGACAAGCAATGTTCATTAAATTAATATGCAATCAAGCTTCGAACCTTCAGACATTAAGGAATCTAAAGGCTATGAATTGACTTCCAATATGTCAGTCCAATTAGCTTTTCATTTTTCTTGTGCTAGCTTGGTATGGAAGGATGAAAAAAAAAAAAAACAAGTAATATCTGTGGTATCCCCGAAGTCTCAAAACAACCCACTAAACAAGTGTAGTGGGTCCAAAAATAAAACTGTAAGAAACTTCTCTGTGTGGAAGATTTTCAGTCCATATATCTCTAGTTAATCACTGTATATTAATCAGATCAGACAAAAGTAGTAGAAGTAGCGAACTTAAACTCATTTTAAGTAAAAATAAATAAATAAATAATAAAACATATATAATTCTACAGAATTATTAAGTATTCAAAAGTAATCCAAGCAAGGCAGGCAGTCAAAAATCCTTTATTATGTACAAAGACAAGCGATCCAAGTAAAACAAAAACAGAGTAATAGTCTCCTCATAAGCTTTCTAAATATATATATATATATATATATATATATATATATATATACACACACACACACACACACACACACACACACACACTTTTTATCAGGCAAGGGAGTGGTTTATTGTGCTGTAAAATTAGAAGTTATGTACTCATCATAACGTTCCATCTGAGTAGGTAGTTCATTTGTCTGCAACCTGTGGGTTACGGATCCGATATCGGATCCGAGCCAGCAACTTGTTTCAAGCTAATGGATCCGAGCTCCTAGCTCCTCCCTTCACCCATAATCCCCTGCTAACCCTCCATGACCTCAGATCGAGTTTGCCTCTCCATATATATCCAACAAAGGATATCTAAAAAAAACTAATAGATCCAAAGAAGGTCAGGGGGAAGGAGGGGGGGATGGTTGCAGACAAATGAACTACCTACTCAGATGGAACGTTATGGTGAGTACATAACTTCTAAATCTGAAGTAGGATTGTTCATTTGTCAGCAACCTGTGGGACAGAGTCCCCAGCTACCTGCACCCTGGGTGGCCATCATGGAAGGATATTACGAAGCACCACAGAGCCAAAGGATGCTCTCCCTCTAGAAAGCAGGTCTAGCTTGTAGTGGTTGATAAAGGTATGAGATGAAGCCCAAGTGGCTGCAGAACAAATATCATCCAAAGGAACTCTAGACTTGAAAGCCGCAGAAGTAGAAATGGAGCGAGTGGAATGAGCACGAACTCCTTCTGGTGCGGGTCTACCTGAGGCTTGATGAGCTAGTATTATACATTGGGAAATCCAGCGAGATAAAGATACTTTAGAGATAGCTTTCCCCAAGTTAAATTTGTCAACGGAAAGGAACAGCTGGTCGGATTGTCTATGGCCAGCCGTCCGTCCTATGAGTATAAAAACGAAGCTGCCTATGAACATCCAATGAGTGCAGCTTGTATTCACCCTTATTTTGATATTTAGGGAAGAAAACCGGTAAATTTATGGATTGGTTTATGTTGGTTTCTGATGCTATCTTGGGAAGAAAGGAGGAATTGATCCTGAGGTACACTCTATCAGGGTGAAAAATCAGGTATGGAGGCTTCACAGAAAGAGCCTGAAGTTCCGACACTCTTTTCGCTGAAGTAATGGCTACAAGGAATACTGTTTTCCATGACAAGAATTTGAGATTCACTGAAGCAGCAGGTTCAAAGGGTGGAGCAGTCAAGGCTTGAAGAACTAAAGTAAGATCCCATGGGGGTACGGCTTCTTTTACAGGAGGTCTAAGTAAAAAGGTACCCTTGAGAAAGGTTTTACACAATTTGGCTGACATCAAGGGTCCTGCATCATGTCCCACATGATAATGAGAAATGGCTGCCAATTGCACTTTGACAGTTGAACAACTAGCGCCTTCTTGAAAGAGTTCAGTTAGGAAATCTAAAATGGATGGAAGAGGAGCCGTAAAGGGATCTAGATCACGGCGCTCCGCCCAGATGGAAAAACTTTCCATTTGCTGTGATACACTTTCCTGGTGGAAGGCTTATGTGCTGCCACGAGGATGGCTTTGACTGTTGAAGAGATACCGGGAGTCCTAACTAGGAGTGGAACTGGAGCAACCAAGCTGTCAGTTTCAGATTGTCCAGGTTTGGAGTTGGCAAGTCCAATGGATGGGAGATGAGATCCGGAATGGGATCTAGAATCCAAGGGTGATTCACAAGGTGAGACCACAGGTAAGGGAACCAAATTTGTCGAGGCCAGAATGGGGCAATGAGAATCACCTTGCTCCCCAACCGCAAGGCTTTCTGTAAGAGTTGTATCATCATTGGAAGAGGAGGATAGGCATAGAGTAGACTGGGTGGCCAAGCATGCACCAGAGCGTCTCTTGGAGATTCCCCTGGTGGGGGGATTAGAGCGAAGAAATTGTCGCATTTGGCGTTTGAGGGAGGTGCAAAAAGATTGCAGCAGGGTTGCCCCCATGTTGCGAATATCTGCTTCGCTACTAGAGGATTGAGAGACCACTCGTAAGGGGTAAGAAGGGTGCGGCTGAGCTTGTCCGCTAGGATGTTGGTCCTCCCCGGAATGTGCGTTGCAATCAGAAAGCGGTTGGTGGAGATCGCCCATTCCCACACTCTCATGGCTTCGCGGCAAAGAGGATAAGATCTGGTTCCCCCCTGTTTGTTCCCCCCTGTTTGTTGATATACCAGACCACTGACATGTTGTCCGAGTGAATTGCAATCGTTCCTGCGGGGAGGAAGCTCTGAAGTGCTTGCAACGCCAACAGCACCGCTCTCATCTCCAGAACGTTGATATGCAGGGAGGTCTCTGTATCGTTCCACGTGCCTTGAACTGTCCTGCCTGAGTAATGCCTCCCCCCCCACCCGAGGCGGGAAGCGTCCATGGTCACAGTGGCGATAGGGGGAGAGGTGCAGAAGGGACGGCCCGTATGGAAGTTCGATGCTTGGAGCCACCATAGTAGCGCCCTTCTGCAAGCCTTGCTGATAGCAATGGGATGGTGGAGAGGAAGGGATAGGAAGGACCATTGCACTAGCAGAGTCCATTGCAGGACTAGCATGTTCAAATGGGCGCATGGAAGGAGTGTAATCGCTGCTGCCATGGAGCCTAGTGCCCTCAGGATCAGTTCCGCTGGTGAAGCCTCTGAATGAAGGATAGCCCGCACATGAAGTTGTAGATTTCTGATTCTCTCGGCAGTTAGGAAGGCTCGCAATTCTCTGGTGTTTATTCTGGCCCCTATGAATTCTATGATCTGTGTTGGAGCCAGTAGACATTTGCCGACATTGATAGTAATGCCTAGTTGTGGGGCTAGATGGAGAAAGAAGTCTCTGGCCGAGCAAAGTAGATGCCTTGTTGATGCCTTGTTGGTGCGGTCAGGAGCCAGTCGTCCAGGTACGGGAAGACCTGAATTCCCTGGAGTCTCAGGTGGGCCGCAATCACTGCTAACACTTTGGTGAACACCCTGGGGGCTGTGGTGAGGCCAAAGGGAAGGACCCTGAACTGGTAGTGACTGGCTCCCAGCCGGAAGCGAAGGAACCTCCTGGATCGTTTGTCCATTAAGATGTGGTAATACGCATCCTTGAGGTCTATAGAGTACATCCAATCGTTCTCCCTCAAAAGGGGGAGGATAGATTGAAGAGTGACCATTCGGAATTTTTCCTTGGTTACTGACAGGTTCAAGCGGGAAAGGTCTAGGATGGGTCTCAGGTCCCCCGTCTTTTTTGGCATCAAAAAGAACCTGAAATTCCCTTCTGAGCTGGGAATTTCTGGTTAAAGGCTTATAGTGCATGCATATCTGAACTGTTTCTTACTGAAGTTGGTGCGCCTTGTTTGCTGTGGCATAGACTGGATTCGGGCCTGCTGGATCTAGCTTTGTTTGTGTAACTTGAGCACTAATCCAGACATTCTCTAAAGTATTCAATGATATTTATTACTGCTTGGTTGTAACTTGATTAAAGTGTAGCTATCATTCAAGTCTTTTGGATTAAGCACTTGGGCTTCAGACCAGTTGTTTTACATTAGGAAGGTTTGTGGCAAGCACTGTGGTGGCAGGACAGGTAGCTTTCATCCTTCTAAGTTGGGAACTGCTGATTGAGAGCCCAGTGTCCAAGTGTATTAGTTCTGGTTTAGGCACTTGGGCTTCAGGCCAGTTATTTTACATTAAGAAGGTTCGTGGTCTGCACTCTTGTGGGAGAAGAGGCTGGACTCTGCCCTTCTGAGCTGGGAATTTCTGGTTAAAGGTTTATAGTGCCTGAATATTTGAACTGTATCTTACTGAAATTGGTTCACCTTGTTTGCTCTAGCATAGACTAGATCCAGGCCTGCTGAATCTAGCTTTGTTTATATGCTTGTTGTTTGTTTGCTTGTCATTTCCCTGGAAGCTAATTCCACCTAATACGCAACTTCTCAGTGCTTCTGTGGATCACTAGTGATATCTGCATTGCTTACTGTACTTATTTCCTTGTTTCACTTGAAAGAAAGTTATTGTTTGTCGTTTTTGCATTTAGTTACTTGTAACACATTGCACTCAAGTTACCTGGCACTTGCTCACTAAAGCAATTATATAAGTCAGCACTAAAATTAAAAGCACTACACCCTCACTCCCCACTGGCCCTTGTTTTCAATTAAGGAATTCCCAATATTATTCTAGCATGTCCAAAGGTCAGTTGTCAATCTTCTCTCCGGTCCAGCTGGTGAATCTGGGAATCTTGAGGCAATGTTATAACTGCCTCATGTACACAGACAACCCTCTCCTCCTCCCACATAACACAAATACTTGCGAGAGATGCAGCTATTTAGCCAAACTGGAGGCTGAGCTCTCTCAACTCAGGACTGGCAAGACCAGACAGGAGGAGAAGGCAACTACACACACCACAAAACCAGCCTCACATAATGCTACCACTCCACTGAATCAAACACATAAACACACAAAGACATACTCAGAGGCTCTGAGTAAAAATTTACCTAAACAGCAGAGGCCTCCAAAGCAGACACCCAAACAACTGCTACCTCAAGACACCCCACAAGCAACACATAAACCACAAAAGCAGTGTGCAAAGCAGTCACAGCCCTTAAGGCCAAATACAACACCAAACATACTTGTCATAGGTGACTCCATAGTCAGACACACTGACGTCCCACTCACCAGGCTGAACAAGGATAGGGTCACAGCAAGCTGCCTATCGGGCGCTAGAATCCGCCACATAACACAAGCACTCGGGTCACTCCACGGCAAGTACAAATATGACACAGTCATTGTCCATGCTGGTGTGAACGACCTGAGACGCACCTCCCTGGACTACATGAAAAGAGACATAGAGGAGCTCTCTGATTATGTAGCCCAGGCAGGTATGACCCTAACCCTGAGCAGTATCCTTCCTTCACCAAGAATGATGCCACAATATAGAGACAAGATGATCAGCTTTAACAATTGGCTTAATGTCTGGTGTCATTCAAAGGGGATCCAGTGTCTGTCTGCCTGGGATGACATGCTTGACAAGCCACGCTGCTTCGCAAGGGACGGCTTGCACCTGTCACCCCTGGGATTCGGATATTGGCTAAGGCTCTTGCCACCCCATAGTGCCTTTTTAGGCAAGGCTCAAATTCTAAACCTACCACCCTAGAAAACAAAATGGGAAGAAACTGAGGGTAATGCTGCTCAATGCCAGAAGTCTAAATCTCAAAATGCATGCACTCGAGGCCCTTCTCAGTATGGAGAACATCGATGTCTGTGCTGTAACTGAAACCTGGTTCAAGGCTCCTGAGAGCACCCGGCACTATTAGGTTTTACCTCATATCATGCGTTCCGGCCCCAAAACCCGGACCACACCACAAAAGGAGGGTGTATCCATATTCATAAAGGATACCCACACCTCCAGGTTGGTGGCAACGCATCAAGCTTCGAAACCATCCAGGTGCAACTAACCATAGGCAAAACTGCTCTACAAATTGTAGCATGCTACAGGCCACCCTCTCAAACTCAGGAACCCCACACAGCCTTCCTGAAGACACTGGAGGGTATAAATGTATCTCCAAACACCATCATATTGGGTGACTTCAACTACCGAATATAGACTGGGAACATTACTCAAGCCCTAACTTTCTAGCCCAACGGTTCCTGGAGTTCATAAATTCAAATGCCATGGAACAGCTAGTCACTGTTCCCACGAGAGGAGAAAATATACTAGATCTCATTGTCACAAACATGGGGACAAAATGCTCCACACCGGAAGTATATCCCTCATTGGTGAGATCTGATCATAAACTAATCTCACTGGAAATACACATCCGCCCCACCCCAAACAAAAGACCATAGTGAAGAACTTCTCTAAAGCAAACTTCACACTACTCAAGACTGGTGTGGTATCCTTCAAGGCCCCTGAGCCAGTGGAAACCACAACCCAAGCTGCGGAAGCCCTTACAAATGCCTTCTATGAATACCTCCAGGACTGCATGGATCAGGCAATCCCAAATAAAACCAAGACTCTTTCCACAAAGGGCAAACGTCCAGTCTGGTGGACCCCAGCCATTAACAAACTTTACAATAAGAGGAGAAAGCTATTACATGATAGAACAAAATCCATAAAAGGGAAGTCACCCCTGATCATTATTAGTAAAAAATACGAGCACTCATAAAATCAACTAAGGCCAATTTTGAGAGAAAAATTGCCATGGATTCAAAGGACAATCATAAGGCCTTTTTCAGCTATGTTAGGAACCTGGGTGGAAACTCCCAGACATGCTCAGAATTAGTCCAAAATGATACAAAAATCACTGAACCCACAGACATTGCCAACATACTGGCAGACAGGTTCAGTGCAAACTTCACCCCCCTCCCCCCCCTAAAGGAGAGATAACTATCCCAGCCGAGTGTAGCCTCCCGGACATCTCAAATGCGCAGGTGAAAGCTGCTCTCTCTAAAGCTAAAAACACAGCATCAATGGGACCGGATGGTGTCCCGGCTGTGTGCTACGAGCTAAATGAGGAATTAAACCGCACATAAGGCAGCTGTTTAATCTCAGCCTTACCACAGGATATGTGCCCAAGGAGTGGCGTCACGGCAACTGTTGTCCCACTCCACAAAGGCGGCGCCTCTACAGACCCTGGTAATTACGCCCCATAAGCTTAACAAGTCTAGTCTGCAAAGCTATGGAGAGGATCATAATGGAGCTCATAAACAAAGATATAGAGGACTTGCAGACATTGGACCCGACCTAGTTTGGCTTCGTCAAGGGAAGATCATGCCTTTTGGACTTGGTCAACTTCTTTGAAACAGTCACCAAGGCCATTGATGAGGGAAAGGCAGTCCATACAGCCTACCTTGACCTTGCAAAGGCTTTCGACACAATACCCCACTCGGGTATTGTAGAAAAACTTACCAGCTTAAATGTAAACCCATATGTCACAAGATGGGTTGCAAACTGGCTTAAGGACAGAACCCACAGGGTTAGAGTTGCTGGCGCTGTGTCAGACTCCAAGCCGGTCACAAGTGGTGTCCCACAGGGCTCGGTCCTTGGCCCCCTATTGTTTCGCATCTACTTCTCAGAAGTACAGGCCAACATAGGATGACTTTGGCTGACAAAGTTTGCAGACGACTGCAAACTGGGCGCCATAGTGGAAAGTGCATCAGACACGGATATCCTTCAGAAGGGACTCACGGAAACAGATAGCTGGTGCCAGAGCCATGGCCTGAAGTTAAACGCCAAAAAATGTATAGTCATACCCTTTGGGAAAAACAAGGTAACCCCAAGCTACCATATAGGTGGCAATCCACTAAGCACAGAAGAGGTTATCAGGGACCTGGGGACCCAGGTTGACAGTGGCCTTTCTTTTGACACTCACATTGCTAAAGTGGTTAGAAAGACCTTCTACATTGCTCACCTGATCATGAAGGGATTCACATCCAGATCTAGTGAGGTTATTGTTCCCCTGTACTCTTCACTTATCAGACCAATGATCGAGTACAATGCCCCATTCGGGATGTATCTCACCCGACATCTGCAGCAATTGGAGAGACCCCAAAAGTTCCTCACCAAAAGGATAAAGGGACTCCAAAATCTGTCATATGCTGCCAGATTGAAGAAACTCCAGCTCTATTCAGTCGCATACCGTCTGCTCAGAGGTGACATGTGCCTGACATACAAGGCCATGTCCAACCCGGAATTAATGGACATGCTCCACCTCAAAAAATCCAAATCCACCAAAACCACTAGAGCAAGCGACTTAAACCTTAGCACGGATATAAATAGGACGTGCTGGAGGGATAGATTTATCACTCAGAGACTCCCTATGCTGTGGAATAAAATCCCGGTCCATGTGAGGCAGAGCACCTCGCTGACTCTGTTCAAGAGAAATCTAGACCTGTGGATGGGAGATTGTAGGTTTACCCCGGGAATCATCTCTGTGTCACTGCTGGACAGAGGCACAACAAACTAATGGGCACAGTATTTTTTTATATAAGGGGTGGCGTAAGCCACAAAAATTTGGGCTAGGCTTATAAATGCCTTAGGGCAGATAGCCTAGTATAAACCTATGAACCTATGAGAAGAACCCTAATCCGAGCTGGTCTTGGGGGACGGGCTGGATGGCTCTTTTTCTTAGCAGCTGCTGTATTTCTGCGGCTGCGGCCTCCCTGTAATCGGGTGGTACATCGGGGAGGTTCTTGGATTGGGGGACATGGAGAATTGGTATTTTGTACCCTCTGGATATGATGCGAAGCACCCAGTGGTCTGTTGTGATGGACTCCCATGCCGCTAGATGTTTTGAAAAACGCCCCCCGACTGCCTCCAGAGTGGAGCAGCCGGGCAACCCCTCAGGACTGCTGCGCGGGCCGCTCAGAGAAAGGTTCTCTGGACCCGAAATTTCTCGGAGCCCCTCTGCCCCTGGGGCGACGTCCTCCCTGTCCACCTGTGCCACGGTAGGACTGGTTGTCCGGAGCTGGTTGGGAATGTTGTGATTTCCGGAACCACATCTTCTTCTGACCCTTTTGGTTCCTTGAAAAGGACCGCTGGGGAGCAGAGAAGCGGACTCCGACGGCAGACAACGTCTTCCCGTCCTTCTCACTCTGGACAAGCGTCTCGCGAACTGTTTTGCCAAAAGGCGGAACCATCAAAGGGCGTTCGAAGGGCGCTTTAAAGGGCTCCGTAAAGTCGCAATGACGGAGCCAGGCCTGACGTCTCATGACTAGGCCTGCTCCGCTGGCCCTAGCGGCTCCCTCTGTGGCGTGGGACAACAGCCGCATAGAGGTGTTTGAAATAGATCTCAGAGTGGCCATTCGGTGGAGTACAAATGTTTATCCTCCTCCGACATGGACTCGGGGATGCAGCGTATTCTTTGATAAGATCCGCTGCATCCTGATGACATGCCATATAGTTCAGAGACCTTATTGAGAAGGTCGCTGAACTAAAGACTCGCTTCCTAAGCGATCCATCAAACGGGACTCTTTGCTCGGTGGATGGACTGAGGGACTCTCCTGAGCCAATTCCTCTTTGTGGCTGCCGTCAACATGGCATCTATAGGGGCCCTTACTCCAATGTGACCGGTCTGAGGGGCTAAGAATCCTATCCGTCGCTTGTATTGGCTCCACGGTGTCCGGATCCTTCCATGCCCTGGTGGTAATAAGGTCCACCAGGGATCGGCTGGAGGGACACCCAGGAGGTAGACGGGCCTGCCTCGAATGCCTCCAGAAACACGGACTCGTCAGAGGAAGACTTGGGGCAGACCACCCACCTCTGATTCTCAGCATCTCCATGATGTCTCCAAAGGAGACATCCTCAGGGGTGATCTTGGGAGCCTTCCCTTCCTCCAAGTCCGTGTCCTCGGTTAAGGACTCAGGGAGTCCCTGTGCCTCCTTTGCACTTATGCTTGCAGGAGCTTCCTCGGGGACTGTCAAGAGGCCTCGCCAGCAACATCTTGTTCCAATGGAACTGTCTGTGACATCGAAGCAGGCTGTCCCTTTGGCAGGGTGATGGAAGCCTGGCCCAGCAGAGAGGGAGTGCAGGGAGGAGTCTATGCAAGGACCTGGGGTCCGGATGCTCTCAACAGAGCCCTCTCCACAACATCGAATGCCGAGGGAGAGCCACTCTCCAATGGATCCGAAAGTTGGCTCCCACTCGGATCCGATGAAGGGATCGGAGCCGGCGCCAAGACCGTCGGATCCATGGGACCAGTGTGCTCCGACCTGGACGGAGCTGAAGGCACACTGAATCCCCCAGATCCGAAGCTCGGACCACGGCTCTGAGAGGTCGGATCCGACAGACTCGAGGGTAGGGTCGGATCTGAAGTACCAAGTACTGTCGGCGCCGACCCACCCCCGGCTCCAAGGCTGCTTGGTTCCGAGCGCTCCGAACCCGGGTAGCGGGTCGGAGAAGGAGCAATTGGGTGGAAAAAAGGTGTCGAGCTCCCCCCCTGAGGGGGGGAGGCAAGAGCACTCCCATCTGCAGCTGGGCCTGGATGAACCTTCTCATCATCCGGTCCAAGTCTGCATCTGATAAGCTGAAAGTGGATCTCGAAGAGGCCACCGAGGCAGGCCTGGAATGCCGCCTCGATGACCTCGACGGAGATCGGGTCTCCTCCTCCTCGGGCCCCGGGGAGAAAGAAGGGGATCGGAGCTGAGGAGGAGGAGACCTAGAAGCAATGGAGGGAGAAGCCCGCTTAGCTGGCTGGGCCAAAACGGAGGTCTCGGCCCGCCGCTTGTGTTGCTTCTCCCTCCGTTTCTCCCTCCTGGCCTCCCTGTCCTCCGACACTTTAGAGGGAGTTTGAGTCCCAGTCGGAGGCAGGGGGGCAGGAGTGGCAACCACCACAGGCTGTGATGGAGCCACGGGAGTAGCAGAGGTAGCGGAGGCTGAAGCTGAATCCGGGGGTAGAAGTCCTGCCAGGACCAGCTTCGACCTCCGTTCTTTCAGTGCCCTGGGGTTGAACGCTGCACAGATAGTACAGCCCGAGGTGAGGTGTTCAACCCTAAGGCACCGAACGCGCCGAGTGTGGCCATCAGCCGGGGAGAGCTGATGGCCACACTCGGTACATTTAGAAAATATGGCTTTTGGGGCCTCAGCCATTCCCTTTTTTTTTTTTTTTTTTTTTTTTTTACTAAAAGGAAAAGAAAAAAACAACTACACACACACACAGGCCCCAAAAGACACTCAACAAACACTCACACACTAGCGACCAGTGAAGGGAGGGTATTAATTAAACAAAAAATAGGGAACCTAACTCAGACACACTTTACAAATGTTAATTTAAATTAAAACAGAAATTTCTGATGAAAAAAATTAACTTTTTTATCACTTATCTGCGGAGCTCAAGAAAAGGATCCAGCCATCACAAGCGCGGCAAACTAGATCTGAGATCATGGAGGGTTAGCAGGGGATTATGGGTGAAGGGAGGAGCTAGGAGCTCAGATCCATTAGTTTGAAACAAGTTGCCGGCTCGGATCCGATATTGGATCCGTAACCCACAGGTTGCTGACAAATGAACAATCCTACTTCAGATCAAGTGTTATTGGTACACATGTTAAATTCACATCCCTTCCCCCATCAGTGTGACATTCGAGCTGGTCCTGCCCTACGTAGTAGCTGTCATAATTGGCCAAAACAGACTCTGCAAGACTGCAAACGCACCTAACCTCATGCAGGGCTGCTAGACACAGCTATACTAGGGTTGCCAGAAAACTTCTCAAGTTTCCTAACATTTCTCCCTCATCATTTTGGTTTTTTTCATAAGCAAGAGGTTCCCTGAGGCTTTGGGGATGTCATGGAGATAAAGAACCACACTTATGCCCCCTTTCTGGATGCAAACATCAGGTGGAATATACTCAGGCTGAAACAGCACACTGCTGACAAGAGTCCATGTTATGTTCTGGATAGAGGCAGAATTACCAAGTGGTAAGGAAATCCTTGGGGTATTTGTTTCCCCACACACAACATAAGACTCTTTAGAGCTGGAATCAGTATTAGACTTTAGTCAAACAGTCAAGCAAGAAAACAGATAAGATGAGTAAGCCCCCAAACAGATACCTATTTGGTTGCTGGAAGTAGGCCAATTGACAGACTTACTGATTGCTGTGAGCAATATATAGCTACTCATACTGCACAACAAGAAAGAGCTGAAGATGGCATCAGCTGATACACTTTTTATACCACCAATGTACTTAAACCTTTGGTGGGATGGTACTGGCCAAAGTCCTATGGGAGGGTAAAGCTCAGGAAGTTAGGCCAGTCTCACGCTACCTGCATGAATGATACCCCTAATGCGAGGACAACAACAGTAAATATTATGAGTCACGTCTAGAGATCTTTGAGGAACTGTACTCCTGAAGTAAGAGTGGTTTAATTAAAACTTGTGGAGGAAGTTAAAAATGAACTAGCCAGACTTCTTACCTGGAAGCTCCAGACCAGAGTGTGCTGTCCGTGACAGAGGAGGTGAGTGCCGGCCATCAGCCATGTCAGATTCTGAGCACTGTGCTTCTCCATGTATGACTGCTAATCCTAAACGGAGTCTTTCTGCGTAGGACTGTGCTCTGTAAACATAACAATTTTTTCTGTAAATGATATCTTCCAACTTACGTTTTTTATGTATACATGTGCACACACATGCATGCACACAAATAATGTTCTGTGAATGCTACATGTCTGAAAGAAACCAGAAATTACTAAAGACAAAATGTATTTTGTTTCTGTTTACACAAATGCACACTATTTTATGCACTAATCTCTTCTGCATAAGTGTCCTACACAGTAATATACATTTGGTATTTCATATACTGCATTTATCACTTTCTTTTTCAATTCTTATTCTATATTAGTTCCTTTCTTTGACTTGCATATAAAACACTAACGCGCCTGTACAGGATTATTAAATAGTAAAGGACAGTTGTGTAAGTAAACTTAACATAACAGTAGATTTTCGAATTATCGCTGCTACAGTGGTCTAAGATATAGAGTTTATATCATGTACAGGATACAACATCTGGCCAGTTTCCAAAGCTTCATGGCACCTTTCACATGCCAAAACTGTTAGCCAACTCAGACTGAACTGACTAAAACTCAGGCCTGTGCAGCAAGCCCTTCAGAGTTTTTATGACAACAAACAGAAGGTGGTTAAAGCCCTGAGATGACGTTAGGAAAAGGAAAAAATACATGTACGTAACGGCGAAAAATAAGATAAAAAAAATAAAAGGGAAGGTACAGCTACTGCAACAGTGATCATTCAAACATCTATTGTTATGGCAAGTTTACTTTAACAACTGTACTATTCATTGTTATGATCAGTGCATCAGTAGACTAAACTATATGGGTAGAGATTACTATAGCTTAAAAGAACTGAGAGGAGGAAGGAGAAATGTCAAGTAAGTCCTAGAGAATGGTCTTAGCAAAGCCTGTCCAAGACCTGGGACACTCCTTCCTGTCTAGTGCCATTAGCTCATTCTACCTAATACACAGAGAACATTTGAGAAGGCCAACCCACTTAGTTTCTTAACCATGAATTATATTCTGTTCCTCCTTTCTCCCTTTCCACTTTATAAAAAAAAAAGAACTGCTAGAATCTCCTTGTGTTCTGACTGAGCGTGCTTCTCAATCTGGAAATATGGAGCTGATAAGTATATTTTTGCCACTTTTTAACTGTTCAGAGTTCTGCACTGTCTTAATTTTTGCTTGACTGAATTATTTATATATTTACTGGCATTATTTTCTGATACTCTAAGTGCCTCCATTTTGATTTTTTTCCTAATCTACTGCTTTCTGTACATGTTTTTAGTAGTTTTTTAATTTAACTGCATTTAATTAAACTGTATTTGCTTTAATATTGCTACACACTCAAGTGTGCTAACTTGCACTGCATTTGAATTGTTTTACTGCTGTTTTAGCTGTTTTTCTGTTATAAAAAAAAAGTTCTAAGCTTGTTTCCCGCATTTCCTGTAACTAGTGTAGTCCAGATACAGATTTGCTGTATACAGGACTGTTTGTAAGATTCTGAGCCCCCCCCCCAAGCCTTTCTGTGTTGGAGGGAAGCCTTCTAGCTTATCAGTGGGAGTGGTAAGCACAAGGTAGCCTATATACCACAAGAGGAGTGGTCTCTGGCCCAGAAATTGTAGTTTATTGGCTGTTTGGGCAGTTTTTACATCCCCCTTCAACTTTCTGGTTTAAAAGCCCGCATTTGCACGGGTTTGCACTTGTTTAAGCTCTGCTCGAAGGTGCCAAACTGAGGTAAACCATTACTGGTGCCAGGAAGTCTGCTCTTCAGCTCTTGCTTGTTCTTTCTCTCTTGCACTTCAAATAGCCTAATCGCCTTGCAGTTCAACAGGTTTTTGTAGCAATTATTATAGCACACCCAACAGCCATCAGCAGTAGTCGTTCTTCATGGAAATAGCTCCATTACTTAGTAGTTATGACCACCCCTCCTGGCATGATTAAAGGACAGTTCCCTGTGCTTTCTCATATTGGGGAGCCTTGAGCAGCCTACCTGTCCTTGGGGGAAGTGACCTCAGCACAAGAAGCTGTAGTAATTGGTTGTTTGGGACCATTTCTAGCTCTTTTGTAGTTCACTGTTTAAAATCCGCCTCTGGGCGTTTTTTTTTGGCTATACTGCTCAGACAAGCTCCACGTGGGTTTACAGAGTGGTCCTAGCAGCACGGAACTCAGAAAAGTGACTACCTTCTGGATTTAAGTATCTTTGCTTTTTTTCACTTGAAATAGCTTCTGTAGCTTACCTTGAACTAGCCTGAACTGTTTTTTAACTGGTTGCTGCATTATTTTAAAATCTGCACTTAAAGTTACATTTAGTCGAATTTGATCGAAAGTTTGCCTGTTTGTTTATTTAATTTAACTGTGGAGGCTGCCCACTAAAGTGTGCTAGCCTGTGTAACTAATGTATCACTGTTTCTGCATTTTCTGTGTGTTTCTACCAAAAACAAAAAATAATCCTTGTTTTCCGCCTTCCTCGACTAGTTTAGACCAGTTTACAGGCATTGCTGTATTCTGGGCTGTGGTGTAGTTCCTGTGTTGTCCATTACCTTACTTGGATAGAAGGAAGTTTCTTTGCTCACCAGTGGGAGTGGGGAGCCCTGAGCAGCCTACCTGTCCTTGGGGAAGTGACCTCAGCACAAGAAGCTGGAGTAATTGGTTGTTTGGGACCATTTCTAACTCTTTTGTAGTTCACTGTTTAAAATCCAGCGTTTGCGGCTTTTGTGATGCATAGCAGCGCGTTAAACAAGGTTAAACTTTTTCTGGCTCCGCCAAGTCTGCTCTTCAAATTTTCCCTTAAGGAAGCTCTACTCTTAGTATAACCAGACTACTCACTGTATTATAAGCCTAGCACTTGTTCTCAATACTTCTCTACTAAGTAAGCACTCTCGTACTAAGTAAAGCACTACATCTACTTACCACCCCTGTGAATATCCACTTCCCTTAAAGGTATACCACTCCCTTATACTGTTCTAGCATGTCAAGTGGTAGATTACTGGCGTCGTCTCCAGTTCAGCTGGTCAATCTGGGCATCTTGAGACAATGCTACAATTGTCTCATGTACAGAGACAACCCTCTCCTCCTCCCAACAAACACAAATACATGTGAGAGATGCAACTATATAGCCAAACTGGAGGCTGAACTCTCTCAACTCAGGGCTGGCATGACCAGACAGGAGGAGATGGCAACCACACACACAACAATCCCAGTCCCACATAGACCTACCACAACTGCAAATCAAACACATAAAAACACAATGACATACTCGGAGGCTCTAATAAAAAACTTACCAAAACAACAGAGGCTCCCAAAGCAGACATCCAAAAATCCACCACCTCAAAACAAAACACATGCAACACATACTTCAATAAATCAGTGTGTCGACCAATCACAGCCCTTAAGGCCAAACACCTTACCTGATACACTAGTAATAGGTGACTCCATAGTCAGACACACTGATGTCCCACTGACCAGGCTGAACAAGGAGAAGGTGACTGTGAGCTGTCTATCGGGAGCTAGGATCCGCCACACAACACACGCACTCAGGTCACTCCAAAGCAAGTACAAATATGACTCCGTCATTGTCCATGCTGGTGTGAATGACCTGAGACGTACCTCCCTGGACTACATGAAAAGAGACATAGAGGAGCTCTCCGATTATGTAGCCCAGGCTGGTATGACCCTGACCCTGAGCAGCATCTTGCCCTCACCAAGAATGATACCACAATACAAAGACAAGATGATCAGCTTTAACAATTGGCTCAAGTACTGGTGTCATTCTAAGGGGGTCCAATGTCTGTCTGCCTGGGATGATATGTTGGACAAGCCACGCTGCTTCGCAAGGGATGGCTTACACCTGTCACCACTGGGCTTCCGGATATTGGCTAAGGCTCTTGCCACCCCATAGTGCCTTTTTTAGGCAAGGCTCAAAAGACAAACCCACCTCCTTAGAAAACAAAAATGGAAAAAAACTAAGGGTAATGCTGCTCAATGCCAGACGTCTAAATCTCAAGATGCAGGCACTTGATGCACTCCTCAGAATGGAGAACATCGACGTCTGTGCAGTAACTGAAACCTGGTTCAAGGCTCCTGAGAGCACCCCAGCGCTACCAGGCTATACCTCGTGTCATGCTTTTCGGCCCCAAAACCCAGGAAGAACCACAAAGGGAGGGGGAGTGTCCATATTCATAAAGGACACCCACACCTCCAGGTTAGTAGCAACACATGAAGCATCAGAGACCATACAGGTGCAACTAACCATAGGCAAAACTGCTATACAACTGGTAGCATGTTACAGACCACCCTCCCAATCTCAAGAACCCCACTCAGCCTTCCTGAAGACATTGGAGGATATGAATGTATCACAAAATACCATCATACTGGGAGACTTCAACTACCCAAACATAGATTGGGTACATTATTCTAGCCCTAATACCCTAGCCCAAAGGTTCCTGGAATTCATAAATTCAAATGCACTGGAACAACTAGTCACCTCTCCCACTAGGGGAGATAATATACTAGACCTGATCATCACAAACATGGGGACAAAATGCTCCACACGAAGTATACCCCTCACTAGTGAGATCTGACCACAAACTAATCACCCTGGATATACATATCCCACCTCCACCCCAGCACAAAAGACCACAGTGAAAAACTTCTCAAGAGCAGACTTCACTCTTCTTAAGACTGAGATGGTATCCTTTAAGCCCACTGTGCCAGTGGATACCACATCCCACAATGCCAAATCCTTCACAAATGCTTTCTATGGACATCTCCAAGAATGCATGGATCATGCAATCCCAAACAAATCCAAGTCCCTCTCCACCAAATGTAAGCGTCCTGTCTGGTGGACCTCAGCCATAAACAAATTGTATAACAAAGAAGGAAGCTACTGCACGTCAGAGCGAAATCCCATGAAGGGAAGACATCTCTGATCAACATTAGCAGAAAACTACGTTCTCTCATAAAACATCCAAGGCAAACTTTGAGAGAAAAATCGCTAAGGACACTAAAGATAACCACAAAGCCTTCTTCAGCTATGTTAGAAACCTGGAAATCCTCAGATATGCTCAGAGTTGGTTCACAACAACAAAAATACACTGAACCCACAGATATTGCTAACATTCTGGCTGACAGGTTCAGTGCAAATTTCTCCTCCTTCACCCCCAAAAGAAGAAATACTTATCCCAGCTGAATGTAATCTCCCTGTCATCTCAGATGTCCAAGTGAGAACCGCCTAAACAAAGCAAAAAACACAGCATCAATGGGACCTGACGGTATCCCGGGGTGCGTGTTACGTGAACTCCAAGAGGAGCTAAACCCACACAGAAAAATGCTATTTAACCTTAGCCTTACTTCGGGATATGTACCTGAACACTGGCGTACAGCAACAGTGGTCCCACTCCACAAGGGGGGTGCCTCTACAGACCCTGGAAACTACCGCCCCATAAGCTTAACTAGCCTGGTCTGCAAAGCTATGGAAAGAATCATTATGGAACTCATACACAGAGACATAGGGGACCTACAGACACTTGACCCCACCCAGTTCGGCTTTGTAAAGAGCAGATCCTGCCTTTTAAACCTGGTTGACTTTTTTGAAACAGTCACTAGAGCCATTGATGAGGGCAAAGCAGTCCATACAGCATACCTGGACTTGGCTAAGGCCTTCGACACAATACCCCACTCAGGCATCATAGATAAGCTAAACAGCTTAAAAGTAAACCCTTATGTCACGAGATGGGTTGCAAACTGGCCAAAGGACAGAACCCATAAAGTTAAAATCGCTGGAGCAATGTCAAACTCAAAGCCAGTCACAAGTGGTGTCCCACAGGGATCTGTCCTGGGACCCCTCTTGTTCGGCATTTATTTCTCAGATGTTAAAGCAAACATGGGAGGGCTGTGGCTGACAAAGTTCGCAGATGACTGCAAACTAGGCGCCATAGTCGATACACCAGCAGACACACACATCCTACAAAAAGGCCTCACTGAAACGGACAACTGGTACCGTAGTCACGGCCTTAAACTAAATGCCAAAAAATGTATAGTCATCCCTTTTGGAAAAACAAAGTACCCACAAATTATCACATAGACAGCAACCCACTGAGTACGGAAAAAGTAATCAGAGACCTAGGGACCCAAGTAGACAGCGACCTCTCATTTGACACCCACGTTGCCAAAGTGGTTAGAAAAACATTCTACCTTGCACACCTCATCATGAAGGGATTCACATCCAGATCCAAGGATGTCATTGTACCCCTATATTCCTCCCTCATCAGACCCATGATTGAGTACAATGCCCCATTTGGTATGTACCTCACCCGGCACTTGCAACAGCTGGAGAGACCACAAAAGTACCTCACCAAAAGGATCAAGGGTCTCAAACATATGTCTTATTCTGCCAGACTAAAGAAACTTCAGCTCTATTCAGTAGCATACCGCCTGCTCAGAGGTGATCTCTGCCTGACGTACAAGGCCATGTCCAATCAGGATCTGATGGACATGCTCCACCTCAAAAATCCAAATCCATCAGGACCACAAGAGCTAAAGACTTAAACCTCGGCACAAGTATGAATAGGACATGCTGGAGGGATAGATTCATAACCCAGAGGCTTCCCATGCTTTGGAACAGGATCCCAGTTCGTATTAGGCAAAGCCCCTCACTGACTCTCTTCAAGAGAAATCTTGATGAGTGGATGGGAGATCGTAAGTTTACCCCAGGGGTCACATCTGTGTCACTGCTAGACAGGGGCACAGTAAACTAATTCTATTATATAAAGGGACCTTCATTGTGTCACTACTAGACAGAGGCACAGTATTCTAGATTTATTCTGTACATTTTTGTACCATTTCATGGGGTGGCAAAAGCCACATCACTATGGCTAGGCTTACAAATGCCCCAGGGCAGATAGCCTAGTACTATACTATGAAACTATATTAACCTGGTGCACTTGGGCATTCTGAGGCAGTGTAGCAACTGCCTTATATACACAGTCAACCCTCTCCTCTAACCTCCCAACACTCAGACTTGTGAGAGATGCACTTATATCACCAAATTGGAAGCTAAGCACTCTCCAGCCAAGACTGGACTAGATGGTCAAGAGGAGAAGGTCAATACCTGCACCACACCACAATGAACACATAGCCCTCCAGAACACCCACTATCACAGCTCTCACATAAAAACACAAACCACACATCCACCTTCGCTGAGGCACTTAAAAATGTATCCAAACAGCAGAGACCTGCAAGACAGAAACACACTTGACCACCACGACACAGGACAAACCACAGGACACACAGCTCACCTCCACAGTGTGCCCCTCAACCTAAGCCCCTAAGGCTAAGCATCTTGCTCAATACACTAATCATAGGTGACTCAATAGTGAGGCACACAGATGTCCTACTCACTAGGTTTAATAAGGAGAAGGTAACAGTCAGCTGTCTATCAGGTGCCAGAATCCGACACAACACACGCACTCAGGTCACTCCACAACAAGTTCAAGTATGACTCTGTCATTGTCCATGTGGGTGTGAATGACCTGAGATGCACCTCCCTGGACTACATGAAAAGAGACATGGTGGAGCTCTCGGATAATGTGGCCCAGGCAGGTATGACACTAGCCCTGAGCAGTATTCTACCATCACCCAGAATGATACCGCAGTACAAACAAAAAATGACTGACTTCAACAATTGGCTAAGTTTCTGGTGTCATTCTAAGGGGATCCAGTATCTGTCTGCTTGGGATGACATGATTGACAGACCTCGATGCTTTGCTAGAGATGACCTGCATCTGTCACCCCTGGGTTTCCGGGTACTGGCTAAGGCTCTTGCCACCCCTATAGTGCCTTTTTTAGGTGGTGTTCCAAGACCAAATTACCACCATAACAGCTATAAATAAATGCAATCTGAGGGTCATGCTGCTCAATGCTAGAAGTCTAAATCTCAAGATGCACTCGCTTGAAGCACTCCTCAAAATGGAGAACATCGACATTTGTGCTGTAACGGAGACCTGGTTTAAAGCAGCAGAATGCACCCCTGTGCTACCAGGCTATAACTCATTCCACACCTTTCGGCTCCGAAACATGGACAGAAGCTCCAAAGGCGGTGGTGTCTCTATATTCATAAAGGATATGCACACCTCCAGACTAGTTGCCCAGCATAATGTATCTGAGATACTTCAGATACAACTAACATTGGGTAAGACTGCGATTCAGGTCATAGCCTGCTATAGGTCCCCAACAATGTCCCTAGACTCTCACTCCACGTTCCTAAGCACCCTGGAATCTATCAAGGTCCAACCCAACACTCTCATACTAGGAGACTTCAACTACCCCTCCATCAACTGGGAAAACTACTCAAGCACCAATTCACTGGCCCAACTCTTTTTGGAATTCATCAGTTCCAATGCCCTGGACCAGCTCATTCTTTCCCCCACTAGAAGAAGCAACATCCTTGACCTGGTTATTACCACCATGAGCAACCGTTGCTCTATACCAATAGTTGATTCCTCCCTGGTTAGATCCAACCACAAACTAATCACCATGGAGATCCACATCTCACCCATACCCCCCGGAAAAGTATCCACCATGAAAAACCTTTCCAAAAGCTGATTTTGGACTCCTAAAAACAAAGGTGGCTAACTTCACGGCACCCATGCCAATGGAAAATAGATGCATGACTGCCGAATCATACACCAATGCACTGTACGAACACGTACATAAATACATGGAACTAGCCATACCCAACAGAACCAAGATGCTCTCCTCCAAAAATTGGAAGCCAGTCTGGTGGTCCCCTGACATTAATAAACTCTACAACGGAAGGAAGAAACTGCTGCAGAAAAAGATGAAGTCCCAAGACTTGAAAAATTCCCTTATTAGCCTCAACAAAAAGTTGAGATCCTTCATCAAAACCTCCAAAGCCAGCTACGAAGGCAGAATTGCAGCAGACACTAAAAACAACCACAAAGCCTTCTTTAGTTATATCAAGAATCTTCATGGCAATACCCAGATTTGCTCTGAGTTACTGCACAATGGTACCTTCTGTACTGAGCCAACAAACACTGCCAACATACTGGCCGACAGACTCAGTGCCAACTTTACCCCTCTCTCCCCCACTAAAGGACCAATCTGAATACCGGAAGAATGCCAGGCACCCTGCATTTTTGCAGCACAGGTTACAGCTGCATTGTCTAAGGCCATAAATACAGCTTCCATGGGATCCGACAATATCCCTGGCTGTGTTCTACATGAATTACAAAGTAAACTGGCACCACATCTGTGTGCTCTGTTCACTCACAGCCTCACCTCAGGCTTTGTCCCTACCGAATGGCACCCTGCTACAGTCATCCCTCTCCATAAAGGAGGAGCGACTACAGACCCTGGAAATTATCGCCCCATTAGCCTGATGAGTCTGATATGTAAGGCTATGGAGCGCATCATCACGGACCTAATTAACAAGGATATAGGGAATCTCCAAACTCTAGGTCCCACAAAATTTGGTTTTGTGAAAGGTAGATCATGCCTGCTCAACCTGGTTGACTTCTTTGAGTCAGTCTCGAGAGCAGTGGATGAAGGTAAGGCAGTTCATATAGCATACTTTGATCTGGCCAAGGCCTTTGATAGCATTCGCCACTCAGGAATTATTAATAAACTCACCAAACTAAGCATCAACCCCTATATCAATAGGTGGGTTGCAAACTGGCTCACAGATAGAACACATAGTGTGAAAGTAGCGGACTCCAATTCAGACTGCCAACCAGTCATGAGTGGAGTCCCACAGGGATCAGTCCTGGGTCCTCCCCTGTTTGGCATCTACTTATCAAAAGTCCAGGCCAACACGAAGGGACTCTGACTGACCAAATTCGCAGGCGATTGCAAGCTGGGAGCCATTATTAACTCCCCAAGTGATGCAGACATCCTACAGAAAAGGCCTCACTGAGACCAATGACCGGTGTTGAAACCATGGCCTTAATCTTAATGCCAAAAAATGCGTTGTCATCCCCTTTGGGAAAAACTTAGTTCCCACTAATTACCACATCGATGAGAGCCCACTGAACACTGAAGACGTTATAAGAGATCTGGGGACACAGGTTGACTGCAACCTCTCCTTCGACCACCACATTGCCACTGTGGTCAGAAAGTCCTTCTATGTGGCACATCTCATTACCAAGGGTTTTGCATCCAGGAAGAAAGAGGTCATTATTTCTTTCTACTCTTCCCCTCATTAGACGAATCATAGAGTATAATGCCCCATTTGGTATGTACCTCACTAGACACCTGCAACAGCTGGAGAGGCCACAAAAGTACCTCATGAAGAGGATCCTAGGCTTTAAACACATGTCCTACATGGACAGACTAAAAAAAACTCAAGCTATTCTGTGTCTCATATCGTCTGCTAAGAGGCAATCTCTGCTTGACTTACAAAGCCATATCTGACCCAGCTCTGTTAGAAATCCGAATCCCTCCAAACCACATGCTCCAGAGACCTCAACCTCATTATCACAATCAACAGAACATGCTGGAGGGACAAGTTCATATCCCAGAGACTGCCCATGCGCTGGAATAGACTTCCCATACACGTCAAGCGGAGCACCTCACTAGCCCTCTTCAAGAGAAATTTCATGAGTGGATGGGAAATAGAAAGTTCACCCTGGTGATCACTCCAGTGGCTCTACTTGATAGAGGCACTGGGAACTAACAAGGAGCGGAAAAATGATAGGGCACTTCTATGGGCTAGGCTTATAAAGGCCCCAGGTCCATTAGCCTAGTACACACCTATGAACCTATAGTGCTTTATAAAAGCATGCACAGAGGACCACGTTGCTGCTTTTAGAATCCAGTCCTTTTAAAAAAGCCATAGATGAAGCCGAGGCCCTGGTAGAATGAGTCTTGCCCCTGCCCATAAGAGTTTTGTTGTGGTGGGAATATAATGCAATAGCCTGAGACAACTATTTAGAAATAGTCTGTTTTAACAGGCTGTCCCCCCCTCCTCTTACCTTCATAAGAAATTAACAATTGATCAGAAGTTTTGCAAGATTTTGTTCTGTCAAAATAGTAAGGGAGCTGTCTGTGGACATCCAAGACATGAAGCATCCTTTCTCCCTCATTTTTGGGTTCAGGAAAGAAATTAGGGAGACGGACAGATTTTCTTAATGTAAACTAAGATACTACTTTAGGCATAAAAGAAGGACTAGTTCTCAAAGAAATCCAATCTTTGTGGAAAATGAGATAATGCTGACCCACAATAACAGCTTGCAACTCTGATATTCTTCTTACACAGTTAGTGCAATAAGTAAGACTGTTTTTCATGTTTGGAACCTAAAATTAGTCTGATGAACTGTTTTACATGTAGCAAGTGTTAGCTTTTCTAACACAAAATTAAGATCCTACGGAGGAGCCACTGGTTTTCAAACAGACTACTTATGTAGTACCCCATTCAAGAAAATGTTGACATGAGACTGCATTGAGAGAGTGGGACCTATGGGCAGACATGATGAAATGGCTGAAAGATGAACTTTGGTAGCTGAGTAAGACAGTTCACAGGATAGGAACTCTCACAAATAATGTAAAATCAGAGAAACACTACCCCGAATGAGGACTGTTTATTTTTGTTGGCACCAACTACAAAACTTTCTCTATGATTTTCTATAAGCAGTTTTTCTTGCCTCCACTAATACCTGTGCACATCAGAAAAATGCAGCCTAACAGTTATTAAAACCCTATCATTCAGGCAACCAACTGCAGTTGTTTGGGGATGGGATGCATCAAGCACCCATGCTATTACGTACGTAAATCCAGTCTGTGAGGAAGTTTGTGGTAATTGCTCATAGTCAATTCCAAAACAGGAGAGAACCACTGTTGTCTGGTAAAGAAGGGAATCACCACCATGATCTTTGGGGATCCTCCTGAATTTTCAGAAGCACCCTAGAAATCAGCTGAAAGGATCAAAAGCCATACAGAAAAATTCCTGTCCAAGGAAAACAAAAGGCATCTGTCCTTTCAGGCCTCTTTGCATGGAATGTTGGGACAGAATTTTGCTAGTTGATTGTATACAGAGGAGGCAAAAGGATCTATTCAAAGTGTTCCCTACAGATGGATCAATTCTTGAATGACCCACAATTTATTTTCCATTTGTGAGAGTCCGTCCTGGTCTGACTTAGTCTGTCTGCCACATAACTGGTGTTGATGCTGGGGCCATGGAGATTTCATATACCATTAAATCTTTTGCATGTGGAGGGTTGCAAACAGTATCAAGAGAATTACTGATGCCATGAGATCCACAATCCTGAGGAATTTCCTCGTTGCGGCTGAGGTGAAAAACACCAGGAAAAGACCAAAATAAAGATCAGTCTTTCCCGTGGAAGAAATGCTCTTTGTACTGGTGTGCCAGCAGGCACCCCAGAAAAACAATCCTATTAAGAAGGAGTCAGAAAATATTTCTGAATGTTCTCTTGGAATCTCAGCCTGTGTAGGAGAACCCCTTACCCAAGACAGAGATTCCTGACACTTGAAAAAGACTCTGCAGAGACAAGCAATTCATCTAAATATCTTTACTTATTTTATTTATTTAACATTTGTTTACCCGGAAAGTCTGACTTGGAACGAAGCCAATTTTCAAAGGAGGCCCGGGGAGGAACGCTCCAAACGCATGTCTTTGTAATGTGGGTGGAAACCAGAGCACCCGGAGAAAACCCACACGAACGCAGGGAGGAAATGCAGACTACACACAGAAGGCACTCCAACCGAGAAGCGAACTGGAGAACCTCCTGCTGTGAGGCAACAATGCTATTGCTGCACCACTGCGCCGTCTGCAAAAAATGTGGGTACACTGCAGTCCGTAGTGGGTTATGATATCAGCTAGGCACTTTGTGAACACTTTTGGAGCAGTAGATAGCCAAAAGAGTAAATCAGAAAACGGATAATGTGATCCAGACACAGAAAATCTTAAGAAATGTCTGAAATTTGGATGAATAGAATGTGACGTCATGCACCTTTTAAATCTAAGATCACCAAAAAACTGAAATGAGTAAGAAGTGGTAACAGGTTATGAAATGAACTTAGGCACTATCATAACTGTTTCAGGAAAGAAAGATCCATAACTGGTTTCCAAGAAACTTCTTTCTTTAACACCAAAAACAATGTAAAGAAAATCCTTCTCCTAACATATGCGAAAGTACAGTTGTGTACACTTATAAATGTAGATGTTCGAGTGTATTCACTGTTGCAGTCATTACACTTGGGTTAGCCTGCTGGCAGGCTACCCTCAGTCGGCCTGAATTCCAAAGTCTAGGTTCGGCGTCGGTTGCTTTCGCCTCTTCCCTGATGTCAGTGCGCCAGGAGTATAAAAGATGCAGCCGACGCCATTTTCTTCAGTTTTTCTTGCCCCAGATGTCAGGTGCCCCCAAAAGGGTAGGCTAAAAAATATGCCACTAAAACATGCATGCACCAAAATATGTTATAACTTTAACTACAAGCAAATATACCACATAGGTTGTATAGAGTAGAGAAGTGCAGATAAGTTCAAGCAAAGAAATGGGGGATGGTGGGTGGGTAACCTGGACTGCAACAGTGAATACACTCGAACATCTACATTTATGGTAAGTGTACACAACTGTACTATGTTCTTCGTGTTTCACTGTTGCAGTCATTACACTTGGGTTGAATCCCAAAGCTATGGTTGGGAGGCTGGGGCTAATATAGCATTAGGAGCGGCTGAGGCCCTGCAGGACTGCAGTGGCAAAGCCTACCCTGGATTTACAGTAGAGTGGTAAATGATAGTGCTTTGTAAAGGTGTGCACTGAACTCCAGGTAGCAGCCTCTAAAATGTCTTTGGTTGGTACTCTCCTGAGGAAGGCTGCTGAAGTGGCTGCTGCTCTGGTTGAATGTGGCCTGATGCCCTTAGGCACTGGCTTGCCATGTTGTGAATAGCAGAAACTAATGCAGTGGCCTATCCACTTAGAAATAGTCTGCTTTGAGATAGCCTTTCCTTGTGATCCTGCAGCATATGCCACTAGTAGTTGCTCTGTCTTTCTGAAAGCTTTGGTTCTGTTCAAGTAGAAGAGTAGCTGTCTGTGTATGTCCAAAGAGTGCAGAATTCTCTCCCCTTTATTCTGTGGGTTTGGATAAAAAGTAGGCAGATGAATAGCTTGGTTAAGAGCCACACTGGACACTACCTAAGGCATAAATGTCGGGTTTGTCCTCAGAGAAACCCTGTCTGGATAAAAAATGATAAAAGGTTCCACAGCCATGAGTGCCTGTAGCTCTGAGACACGTCTTGCAGAGGTTATTGCTAGGAGCAGAGCTGTTTTCCAAGATTAAAATGTTATATCAGCGGTAGCGGCTGTCTCAAAAGGAGGCAGGGTGAGTTTTTCCAAGACATAATTGAGGTCCCATGCAGGTATTGGTGATCTCCTCGGAGGCCTTACGTTTTTGGTTCCTCTGAGGTACTGCTTTAATAAAGGATGAGAAAAGACTGGTGGCTCTGTATTGTAATGAGCTGAAATTGCAGACGCGTGAATTTTAATTGATGAAAAGGATAGGCCTTTGTCCAGCATCTCAGTTAAATATTGCAAAATCTGAGAAATATTTGGTATAGCTGTGTCAATTCCTTATGCCTGGTTCCAAGCACAGAATCTCTTCCATTTCCCAGCGTAAGATTTTCTGGTACTAGGCCTTTTGGCCTCCAAAATGACATCCACCACAGCTTTATTGAGAGGTGTGTTTTGTATGACTACATTATCCGCCATGCTGCCAGATTTAAGGTATTTAGCTGTCTGTGCAGGATCTGATTGTTTTGCTGGGATAGTAGATGAGGTATTTGAGGCAAGGGCCAAGCCGGGCATTGAGAAAAGTTTCTTAGGATTGGATACCAGTACTGGCGGGGCCAGTCTGGGGCAATCAGTATCATCTTTGGCTTCTCTTGTCTGACTTTTAGGAGTACCTTGGGGTGGAGAGGCAGTGGAGGAAAGGCATATACTGCTAAGCTTTTCCAGCTGAAAGATAGGGCGTCCACTTTCCATGCTTGTCTGTGATAAGTCCTTGTGCAGAATCTGTTTAGTTGGTAGTTGTGAGGAGAGGCAAATAGATCTATCTCCGGGTATCCCCATTCCCTTGTTATCATGCTGAAGACTTGTGGATCCAATTTCTACTCTTGGGGATCCATGAGGTTTCTGCTTAGTTCGTCTGCCAGAGTATTTATCTTTCCTGGCAGGAATTGTGCCTGCAGATGTACTTGGTAAGTCAATGCTGTGTCCCACAAAGTCATGGCTAGTCTGCAAAGGGGGTAAGAATGAGTGCCTCCCTGCTTGTTTATATACCACATGACCGTGGTGTTGTCTGTCTTTATCAGTAGGTGTCCCGGATGAAGTAAGTCCTTGAAGGCTGTCAGGGCATTCTGAACAGCCAGCATCTCTTTTTGACTGATATGTAGATGCCTTTGGTTTGCGGACCATGTGCCTTGAATACACCTTCCTGCCATGTGGGCCCCCCAGGCGCAATCTGAAGCATTTGTTGTTAATGTCTGCCTGGCTGGGGGTAAAGTGAATGGCTGTCCCTTGTTCTGGTGACAAGCCTTTGCCCACCATCGAAACTCCTGTTGCAGGCAGGGAATGAGGGTAATTATTGTTTCCAAGCTGTGGCAATGTTGAGTCCAAACACTTTTTAGGTACCATTGAAGTTTCCTCATATGCAGTCTCGCATATGGAGTTAGTAGAATGCAGGATGCCATGAAGCCCAAAGCCTGCAGAATTTTTCTTGCAGATAACTGGGCCTTTGTTGCCCTCAGGTTGAAATAGGTAGTCAGTTGTCTTTGTTTGTCTGGCATGAGATAAGCCAGCTAGGCAGTTGTATTTAAGCTTGCACCCAGGAATATTATCTCTTGAGAGGGTACTAGTTTTGATTTCTTTTCATTGACTGTGTACCCTAGGCCTGTTAGAAATCTCTTTACAAACGCCAGATGCTGTAATAGAATGTCCTTGTTCTCTGCTTGAATGAGGCAGTCGTCCAAGTAAGGATATATTTGTATTCCTCTTTGTCTGCAGAAAGCAATTACTGGTAACAGGCACTTTGTGAAGACCCTGGGCGCAGTAGATAAACCAAAGGGCAGTGCAGAGAATTGGTAGTGCATTGAGCCAGCTTTAAATTTAAGGTATCTTCTGCATGCTTGTCTGACTGGGACATGCAGGTATGCCTCTTTTATATCTAAAATCACAAGCCAAACGCCTTCTTGCCCAGCATGGGCAGCAGTTGCTGTAGAGTCAGCATTTTGAATTTTGGAATATCCAGAAATGTGTTTAGAATAGATAGGTCCAGTATTGGTCTCCAGGTCTTGTCCTTTCTTGGTACCAAGAACAGTCTTGAATAAAATCCTTGTCCCTGCTCTTGCTCTGGTACTTGTTGAATGGCCCTCATGTCCATGAGGGATGATACTTGCTTTTGTGCCTCTGCCCATTGATTTTTTGGCAGGTCTGGCCAACCGTTTGTCCTTGGTAGGGTATGGAAGTGCAACTTGTAGCCTTGTGATACTATGTCTAGGACCCATTTGTCCTGGGTTATTATGTGCCAGTTTTGAGAAAAAAGTGCTAGTTTTCTCCCTAAAGGTGCTGCCAGAAGATAAGTGCTTGGTGCAGGCAGGGGGAAGTCATTGGGACTGTTTCCTGTATGGCTGTGATTTGTCTTCTCCACTTTTGAAGGTAGAAGTACCCCACTGTTTAGGTCTGTTTGTGGCTGGGATCTGTCTCTTGGGCGTCTGTATCTGCCCCTTTGTGTGGTCTGTCTGACACTGGAAAGGACCAATTCTTTGTTGGCCAGTGTCTGCTAAATCTAGGAGGCTGTACCTGTAAGAAATCCTTAACTGTTTGCATAGATTTAGCTTTGTCCTCCATTTTCTTTAACACCTCTTCTGCTTTAACACCAAACAAAGTATCATGCTGTAATGGAGCATCTAATAATTTTGCTTTGACATGATCAGGCAGATTTTGCTCCTTTAACCAAGCATGCCTCCTGATAACAGAACCCGTAACAGTGGCCCTGCAGGAGGCCTCCAAAGAATCAAAACCACATTGCAAAGTATGCTTTCCAACTTGTTCAGCTGCATGCAATAAATCCTGCATTTCTTTGTTTTCTGCACATTCAGATTTATCAACATTTTCTGTTTAAGCAGTGACTTAATATATTGTTGATATTTGAGCATATGAAACTGACAATTTAAAGCCCTTATAGTCAAGGCAGCAGAAGTGTAAATCTTTTTTCCCCCATCTGTCCAATGCCCTAGAATCCCTGTCTGAGGAGGTAGGGTTTTTTGCAGTGGAAGCCTTGACCCCTTTGGGACCCTGAGAGATAGTTGCTGGGTCAGCAGCAGGGTTTTTGAAAAGGAATTTATGAGAGTCAGGAACTCTGTAGTACCTGTCTGGCTTAACAGGAGCTGGAGGTAAGGAGTCAGGGGGTCAGACTGGACTCTGAAAATACTTCAACTACAATGTCTAACACAGGGGGAATAGCTAGGGGCCTGTGTTGTGGTAGTAAAAGGAAGTCTCTGAGCCTTTTCTTAGATTGTGAAAAATCTTGGCTCTCCCAGTGGAAAGGCTCCCTCATGGTATGCAATGTTTCCCCAAAAGAGTAATCCTCAGGAGGAAAGGCTGAAGGAATAGATTCGTCAGCATCAGAATCCTCATAAGGAGGAAGAGAGTATTCCTGATCAGAAGAGGAATCAGAGGAAATGGAAACCTGATCTGAATATTCATATTCTGTCTCTTGCCTAGGCCTTTTATCAGGAGGGGGATGAGAACCCCTGATCAAAGTAATTAAGTCTTCGGCCATTTTGAGCATCTGTTTCTTGGGCATGGAGGCCTGTCCATGAGGCTGTTGTACTTGTTTCTTTGTCTTTAAAGGAGCTTTAGTCTTTGCCTTTGAAGCTGAAGTTGTTTTAATGTATAATTGAGTAGGTCTGAAAACACCCTCAGAAGCCGATGCCTGCTCAGCGGCTCCAGACCCATCTGAGGGAATAGTTTCCGAAGGTCCAATACCTTGAGCTTCCAGCAGCCTAGTCGACTACACGTGGGAGTCGGTAGTGGCCTGCGGGTCTAAAGGAGCGGGCGTCAGGGGCTACGAAGACACCTCACTGAGAGCCGGTGAACCGGCGACTAGCTTAGAAAAAGCCTTGTCATCGGTTTTGGACCTCGGATGCCTGTCCTTTTCTTTGCGTTTCTTGTGAATTCCGGTAGTCGGATGGCTATCAGACGACATTGTATAATTAAATCTTCTGCCAAAGTAATGTAATGCAAAATCATACCAATGCTTAATAGTGCGTTGGTTAAATCTAGCACAAAACCGACAACTAGCAACGTCGTGGTCAGGGCCTAGGCAAGGAATACAGTAAGAATGAAAGTCCTTATGAGGTATTTGCTTCCCACAAGAAATACAATTATTAACTTTTTCTGACATCGGTCTGGAGCAAGAAAAAAGTTTCCCCAATGGGGTACTTAGCTTTTAATGAAGACTTCGGATTTGAAATTCGAACACGAAAATCTCTGGAGTCGGCCGACTGGCACTTGCAAACTGCTTATGCTTCGAGCACCGCCCGGCAAGAAAGACGGAAGAAAATGGCGTCGGCTGCATCTTTTATACCCCCTGGCGCACTGATGTCTGGGAAGAGGCGACAGCAACCGACGCCGGACCTAGACTTTGGAATTCAGGCCGACTGAGGGTAGCCTGCCAGCAGGTTAACCCAAGTGTAATGACTGCAACAGTGAAACATGAAGAACATGGAAAAGCTTCTATTACTCCTGAGAGACAGTATATATATTGTAAGACATGGGGAAAGAGAAGAGTTTGATCTGATGGATGACGAGGAATCCTCTGGAAAGGAGCTTCCCTGTGCCATCTGTAACCTACTTGGGTCATATTCAGAACCCATCTGTCTGAAACAATCTGTTGCCAAAAAGAGAAATAGAGAGTCAGACTTTTTGGAGGATTAAGAGACTACCAAGGTGAGAGGGGGGAAAGTACATTTGTGTACACTTACCATAAATGTAGATGTTCGAGTGTATTCACTGTTGCAGTCATTACATTTGGGTAATCCTGCTGGCAGGTTGCCCTCAGTCGGCCTGAATTCCAAAGTCTTGGGTCCTGCGTAGGCTGTCGTCGCCCCTTCCCTGACATCAGATTGTCAGGTGTATAAAAGATGCAGCCAATGCCATTTTCTTTAGTTTTTCTTGCCCCAGATCTTAGGTGCCCCCTAAAAGGGTAGCCAAAATTTATATCTATATATAAAATTACATGCAGCAATATAAACTGTACCTTCATCCACAAGCAAATGCACCACATAGGTTATATAAATCAGAGAAGGAAAGATAGGTTCCATCAGAAGAAAAGGGATGGCGGGTGGGTAACCAGGACTGCAACAGTGAATACACTCGAACATCTACATTTATGGTAAGTGTACACAACTGTACTATGTTCTTCGTGTTTCACTGTTGTAGTCATTACATTTGGGTAGATTCCCAAAGCTATGGTTGGGAGGCTGGAGCTAAACAGCATTAGGAGCGGCTATGAGACTCTGCAGAACTGCAGTGGCAAAGCCTGCCCTGGATTTAGACTACAGTGGCAGATGATAGTGCTTTGTAAAGGTGTGCACTGAACTCCAAGTAGCTGCCTCTAAAATGCCCTTGGTTGGTACTCCCCTGAGAAAGGCTGCTGAAGTGGCTGCAGCTCTGGTGGAATGTGGCCTAATGCCCTTAGGTACTGGCTTGCTATGGTATAAGTAGCAGAAACAAATGCAGTGGCCTATCCACTTTGAAATAGTCTGCTTTGAGATGGCCTTTCCTTGTGATCCTGCAGCATATGCCACTAGTAATTTATCTGTCTTTCTGAAAACTTTGGTTCTGTCCAAGTAGAATCTAAGCTGTCTGTGTACGTCCAAAGAATGGAGAATTCTTTCCCCCTTGTTCTGTGGATATGGGTAAAAATTTGGCAGATGAATGGCTTGGTTAAGAGCCACACTGGACACCACTTTAGGCATAAATATTGTGTTTGTCCTCAGGGAGATCCTGTCCGGATAAAAAATGATAAAAGGTTCCACAGCCATGAGTGCCTGTAGCTCTGAAACTCGTCTTGCAGAAGTTATTGCTAATAGCAGAGCTGTTTTCCAAGATAAAAACTTTACATCAGCAGTAGCAGCTGGCTCAAAAGGAGGCAGGGTGAGTTCTTCCAAGACATAGTTGAGGTGCCATGCAGGCATTGGTGATCTCCTTGGAGGCCTTAAATTTTTGGCTCCTCTGAGGTACTGTTTTAATAAGGGATGAGAAAAGATTGGTGGCTCTGCATTGTAATGAGCCAAAATGGCAGAGGCATGAATTTTAATAGATGAGAAAGATAGGCCTTTGTCCAGCATCTCAGTTAAGCATTGCAAAATCTGAGGAATATTTGGCACAGCTGTATCTGTTCCTTGTGCCTGGTTCCAAGCACAGAATCTCTTCCATTTTCCAGCATAAGATTTTCTAGTACTAGGCCTTCTGGCTTCCAAAATGACATCCATCACAGCTTTGCTGACAGGTGCGTTTTGTATGACTACATTATCCGCCATGCTGCCAGGTTTAAAGTCCTGAGCTGGCTGTGCAGGATCTGATTGTTTTGCTGGGACAGTAGATGCGGTACTTGAGGTAAGCTCCAAGCTGGGCATTGAGACAAGCTCCTTAATATTGGGTACCAGTGCTGGCGAGGCCAGTCTGGTGCAATCAGTATCATCTTTGGCTTCTCCTGTCTGACCTTTAGGAGCACCTTGGGGAGGAGAGGCAGAGGGGGAAAGGCATATACTGATAGGTTTTTCCAGCTGAAGGATAGGGCGTCCACTTTCCATGCTTGTCTGTGATAAATCCTTGTGCAGAATCTCTTTAGTTGGCAGTTGTGAGGGGAGGCAAATAGATCTATGTCCGGGCATCCCCATTTCCTTGTTATCATGCTGAAGACTTGTGGATCCAGCTGCCACTCATGGGGATCCAAGAGGTTTCTGCTTAGATCGTCTGCCAGCGTATTTTTCCTTCCTGGCAGGAATTGTGCCTGCAGATGTACTTGGTAAGTCAGTGCTGTGCCCCACAAAGTCATGGCTAGTCTGCAAAGGGGGTAAGAATGTGTGCCCCCCTGCTTATTTATATACCACATGACCGTGGTGTTGTCTGTCTTTATCAGTAGTTGTCCTGGATGAAGTAGGTCCTTGAAGGCTGTCAGGGCATTTTGAACAGCTCGCATCTCTTTTTGATTGATATGTAGATGCATTTGGGTTGAGGTCCATGTTCCCTGAATGCATCTTCCTGCCATGCGGGCCCCCCCAGGCATAAACTGATGCATCCGTTGTTAGTGTCTGCCTGGCTGGGGGTAATGTGAACGGCTGTCCCTTGTTTTGGTGACAAGCCTTTGTCCACCATCGAAACTCCTGTTGCAGGCAGGGAATGAGTGTAATTATAGTCTCCAGGCTGTGGCAATGTTGAGTCCAAACACTTTTTAGGTACCATTGAAGTTTCCTCATATGCAGTCTTGCATATGGAATTAGTAGGATGCAGGATGCCATGAAGCCCAAAGCCTGCAGAATTTTTCTTGCAGATAACTGGGCCTTTGTTGCTAACATTTTGAAATAGGTAGTTAGTTGCCTTTGTTTGTCTGGCGTGAGATAAGCCATCTGGGCAATTGTATTTAAGCTTGCACCCAAGAATATTATCTGTTGAGAGGGTACTAGTTTTGATTTATTTTCATTGACTGTGTACCCTAGGCATGTTAGAAGTTTTTTCACAAACGCCAGATGCTGAAGAAGGATGTCCTTGTTCTCTGCTTGAATTAGACAGTTGTCCAATTAAGGATATATTTGTATTCCTCTTGTCTGCAGAATGCAATTACTGGTCCCAGGCACTTTGTAAAGACCCTGGGCGCAGTAGATAAGCCAAAGGGCAGTGCAGAGAATTGGTAATGCATTGAGCCAGCCTTGAATCTGAGGTATCTTCTGCATATTTGTCTGATTGGGACATGCAGGTATGCCTCTTTTAGGTCTAAAGTTACAAGCCAAGCGTTCTTGCCCAGCATGGGCAGAAGCTGCTGCAAAGTCAACATTTTGAATTTTGGTATATCCAGGAATGTGTTCAGAATCGTTAGGTCCAGTATTGGCCTCCAGGCCTTGTCCTTTCTGGGTACCAAGAACAGTCTTGAGTAAAATCCTTGTCCCCGTTCTTGCTCTGGCACTTGCTGAATGACCCTCATGTCCATGAGGGATGAGACTTGTTTTTGTGCCTCTGCCCATTGATTTTTTGGCAGATCTGGCCAGCCGTTTGCCTTTGGCAGGGTATGGAAATGGAACTTGTAGCCTTGTGACACGATATTTAGAACCCACTTGTCCTGGGTTATAATGTGCCAATTTTGAGAAGAGTGCTAATTTTCCCCCTAAGGGCACTGTCAGGAAGTAAGTGCTTAGTGCAGGCTGGGGGAAGTCATTGGGACTGTTTCCTGTAAGGTTGTGATTTGTCTTCTCCACTTTTGGAGGTAGAAGCACCCCATTGCTTTGACCTGTAAGAACCTTGTGCCTAGGATCTGTCTCTAGGGCGTCTGGGTCTGCCCCTTTGAGGTCTGTCTGACACAGGAAAGGACCAATTCTTTGTTGGCCAGTGTCTACTAAACCTAGGTGGCTGTACTTGTAAGAAATCTTTGACCATTTTCATAGATTTAGCCTTGTCCTCCATTTTCTTTAACACCTCTTCTGCCTTAACACCAAACAAAGTATCATGCTGTAAAGGTGCATCTAATAATTTAACTTTAACATGATCAGGCAGATTTTGTTCCTTTAACCAAGCATGCCTTCTAATTACAGAACCTGTAACTGCGGCCCTGCAGGAGGCCTCTAAAGAATCAAAACCACATTGCAATGTATGCTTTCCAACTTGTTCAGCTGCATGCACTATATCCTGCATTTCCTTGTTTTCTGCACATTCAGAGTTTAACAACATTTTCTGTTTAAGCAATGCTATGACATGTTGCTGATATTTGAGCATATAAAACTGACAGTTAAAGGCCCTTATAGCCAAGGTAGCAGATGTGTAAACCTTTTTTCCCCATCTATCCAGTGCCCTAGAATCCCTGTCAGAAGGGGTAGGGTTTTTTGCAGCGGAAGCCTTAACTCCCTTGGGACCCTGAGAAATAGTTTCTGGGTCTGCAGCAGGGTTTTTAAAAAGGAATTTATGTGAGTCAGGAACCCTGTAATACCTGTCAGGCTTAACAGGAGCTGGAGGTAAGGAGTCAGGGGTAAGGCTAGAATCCGAAAACACAATCTACAATGTCTAACACAGGAGGGATGGCTAGTGGCTTGTGCTGTGGTAGTAACAGGAAATCCCTGAGCCTCTTTTTAGATTCTGAAAAATCTTGGCTCTCCCAGTGGAAATGTTCCCTCATGGTATGTAAGGTTTCTCCAAAAGAATAGTCCTCAGGAGGAGAAGCTGAAGGTATGGATTCTACAGCATCAGAATCCTCATAGGGGGAAAATAATATTCCTAATCTGAAGAGGAATCAGAAGAAATGGAAACCTGATCTGAAGATTCATAGTCAGTCTCTTGCCTAGGCCTCTTATCAGGAGGGGGATGGGAACCCCTGATCAAGGTAATCAAGTCTTCGGCCATTTTGAGCATCTGTTTTTTGGGCATGGAGGCCTGTCCATGTGGCTCTTCAGTTTGCTTATTTGCCTTTGAAGGTGCTTTAGTCTTTGCCTTTGAAGTCGGTTTAATGTATAGATGTTTGGGTCTGAATACACCCTCAGAAGCCAGTGCCTGCTCAGCGGCTCCGGACCCATCTGAAGGATTAGCGTCCGAGGCTCCAATAACTTGAGTTTCCAGCGGCATGGCCGACTCCACGTGGGAGTCGGTAGCGGCCTGCGACTCTAAAGTAGCGGTCGTCAGGGGCTGCAAAAGCACCTCATTGAGACCCGGCGACTGGCTTAGGAGAAGCTTCGTCGTCGGTTTTGGGCCTCGGCTGTCTTTCTTTTTCTTTGCGTTTTTTGTGAACTCCGGTAGTCAGATGGCTTTCCGACGACATTTCTGGATAATTAAACCTGCGTCCAAAGTAGTTTAAAGCAAAATCATACCGACGCTTAATAGTGCGTTGGTTAAATCTAGCACAAAACCGACAACCCAAAAAATTATGATCAGGGCATAGGCAAGGAATACAGTAAGAATGAAAGTCCTTATGAGGTATTCGCTTCCCACAAGAAATACAATTATTAACTTTTTCTGACATCGGTTCTGGAGCAAGAAAAAAAGTTTCCCTTAGCTTTATAGAAGACTTCGGATCTGAAATTCAAACTCGAAAATCTCAGGAGTTGGCCAACCGGCACTTGCAAACTGCTTCCCACAAGAAATACGATTATTAACTTTTTCTGACATCGGTTCTGGAGCAAGAAAAAAGTTTCCCCTAGCTTTATAGAAGACTTCGGATCTGAAATTCAAACTCGAAAATCTCAAAAGTTGGCCAACCGGCACTTGCAAACTGCTTCTACTTCGGGCACCGCGTGGCAAGAAAGACTGAAGAAAATGGTGTCGGCTGCTTCTTTTATACCCCTGATGACCTGACATCAGGGAAGGGGCGACGACAGCTGACGTAGGACCCAAGACTTTGGAATTCAGGCTGACTGAGGGCAATCTGCTAGCAGGATTACCCAAATGTAATGACTGCAACAGTGAAACACGAAGAACATCAAGGTCCCTCAGTCATTCTGACTTATTTACTGTCCTTTGTTCTGGGGGGTTCCTGCTTTCTTTCTGGAACCCCAGGAAAAAACAGTCCAAATCCACCATTCGATAAATAGTTTAATAACTCAGGATATAAACAGCATAAATAGCAGAACAAAGCTTTTGAGTAAAAGACTCTTCTTCAGTGTTGCTTTTTAAAAGTCCACTTATCAGCATTCTGCTGGGACTGTTTACTATGCTTTTTGCTAAAGTTAGACAAGGAAGCAGAACATTTTGCAAAACTTAGAGAAGGAGGGCTGACAAATCTGAGAGATTCCCTGAATCAGCTTTCCTCCTCATCATACTTCTTGCTGAACTCTGCAGCAAAAGGTCTAGATACTAAATCTCTGTGATGGGCAGAATTCAAAATGTCTTTTTTTGACACATTCTGGGAGGTTCTGAGAAAGCAACCAGGCAAATCTCCTCAAAAGAGTTCCACTGGGAGCAACCCTGCAAGTAGTATCCAAGAATCATGAAGACATTTTAGGCAATGAAGAGCGACTTGTGAAATAAAAGAAATAGAAGTTCTGTACTTACCATAACTTGGCATCTGTGTTGTCCATTTTCATTATGCTTCACAAATGGATCTTCGTCTCCGTCCTTGAATCCGACTCGGCTATTTCTTCCAGGCATATGACCCAGGACTCAAACTCCTCCCTCTCTCATAATGCCTCACTCCTCTTCAAACCCTCGGATCGAGTTTGCTGCCCCTTCCTAAAGATAGTCAAAACAATAGTACTAAACACACAAAGAAAGCGACCAACTGGAGCCTAAACTAGGACCCAGTGGGTTCCCTTAGCCTCTATATCACTCTCAGCTGTAAAAGGAAGGGGGAAGGAGGGTGGGATGTGATGCATAATGAAACTGGACAACACAGATGACAAGTTACGGTAAGTACATAACTTCTAATTTGATGATGTCCATTTCATTATGCATCACAAATGGGTCAAAGTCCCCAGCTACACAAACCATGGGAGGACCTCAAGGAAGGATATGCCTGAGTACTGCAGAACCAAAGGATGCTCTGTTCTTGGAAATAATGTCCACCTTATAGCGAGATACAAACGTTATCAGCTGAAGACCAAGTAGTTGTGGTGCAAATTTCATCAACTGGAGTTCTTGTGGAGAAGGCAGATGAAGTAGACATAAACCTAGTAGTGTGGGCTCTAACTGGATGGGGAAGCTGCTTGCCTTGCTGACAATAAACTGCAGAAATACAATCTGTAATCCATCTGGCTAAGGTGACCTTGGATACAGCCTGACCTAACCTATTTGGAGAAAAGACAATGAACAGCTGTTCAGATTTCCCGTGAGATCTAGTTCTGTGTAAGTAAAAATGCAACTGTCTGTGTACATCCAAGGAATGTAACATGTATTCTCCTTTACTGGAGTAGTTAGGGAAAAATACAGGCAAGTGGACAGTCTGGTTAATGTTTGCCTCTGTGGCGACCTTCAGTATGAAGGAAGGATTTGTTCTAAGTGAGACTATCTCTGAAGAAAGATATATATGGTGGTTGAGAAGACAGAGCTTGCAATTCTGACACTCTCCTAGATGAAGTAATGGCCACTAGGAAGGCAGTCTTCCAAGACAAAAATTTTAACTCATGTGAGCTAGCAGGTTCGAATGGTTTCTGGGCAAGTCCCTGAACCACCAAGATAAGATCCCAAGGAGGAGTAGAATCTTTAATTGGAGGCCTGACATGAAAAAACCTTTAGCTTAGAAGTGGAAACATTAGAGGGAAAACTAATGCCCTTCCCTTCATGAAAATTCGTGATAGCCACAAATTGCAACTCTATAGTGGAAAAACTAGCTCCGTGCTGGAAAAGCAAGCTAAGAAAGATAAGGATGTCCGGGACTGAAGCAGAAAATGGATCAATAAACCTCTGTGAAGCCCAAATGGAAACTCTCTTCTATTTGCACCAATATACTTTTTGGTGGAGGACTTCTGAGAAGCTAGAATAATTTTGTGGACTGGGGAAGCTAGCCTGGACTTTTGTAAAATCACTGGAAGTGAAGAAACCAAGTGGTCAGTTTGACGGATTGAAGATTGGGAATCTGATGTTCTGACGGATGGGAAATCAGATCTTGCCTGGGATCCAGTATCCATGGAGGGTATTTGCTGTGAGACCGTAGGAAAGGGAGCCATACCTGATGAGGCCAGTACAAGGAAATGAGGATCAGACCGATCTTTGACCTGCTGGCTATCTGTAGAACTTTGGGTATCAGGGAAATTGGAGGATAAGCATGGAGGAGACACGGGGGCTAATCGTGGATTAGTGCATCCTTGGGTGACTCCCCCAAAGGGGGATCAGAGTGAAGCACTTGCTGCATATATTCTTTATGGGAGAGGCAAAGAGATCGCTGTAAGGCTGGCCCCAACAGCTGAATATTAGATTCACTACTGACAGGTTCAGGGGCCACTCGTGTGGACTTGAGATTGATCTGCTCAGTCTGTCTGCAAGAACATTGGACTCCCCTGGGATGTGTGTTGCAATGAGAAAGTGGTTTGAAGAATTTGCCCATTCCCAAACCCTTATGGCTTCCCTGCACAATGGGTATGAATGGGTTCCCCCCGTTTGTTGATGTACCAAACCACTGACATGTTGTCTGTCAAAATTGCAATTGTCCCCAGAAGAAGGCAGTCTGAAAGACTTACAACATGAGAACGACCGCCCTCATCTCCAGTACATTTATGTGCAATTTGGTCTCTGTCATGGACCACATGCCTTGGACTATCTTTCTCTGAAAATAACCCCCTCCCAACAGGGAGGCATTCATGGTCACCGTGGCCATAGTAGGGGGAAAGATGAAAGGTCTGCTGAGATGGAGGTCATCTGTAAGGCTCCACCACTGCAGATGACATCTGCACATTGGTGTCAGCCTGATTGGGGTTCACAACGGATGGCACCGAATAGACCACTGTACCCCTTGGGTCTATTGCAGAGCTTATAGGTTCATAGGTTGATACTAGGCTATCTGCCCTAGGGCATTTATAAGCCTAGCCAGAGTGTGTTTGGCTTTTGCCACCCTTTTAGTTTAGTTGACTGTGCCTCTGTATAGTAGGTCACAGAAGATAGCCCTTTTAAGGTTAGTTTACTGTGCCTCTGTCTAGTAGGGACACAGAAGAGATCCCAGGGGTAAACCTACGATCTCCCATCCACTCGTCAAGATTTCTCTTGAAGAGGGTCATTGAGGGGCTCTGCCTAACATGGATTGGGATTTTGTTCCAGAGTGAGGGGAGCCTCTGGGATATGAATCTGTCCCTCCAGCATGTCCTATTTATTTCTGTGCTGAGGTTTAAGTCCCTGAAGCATGTAAGCTCTAAGGGATTTGGATTTCCTGAGGTGGAGCATGTCCATTAATTCTGGTTTGGACATGGCTTTATGCGTCAGGCCCAGATCGCCTCTGAGTAGGCGGTAAGCAACTGAGTAGAGCTGGAGTTTCTTTAGCCTAACTGCGTAGGGCATCTGTTTGAGTCCCTTGATCCTCTTGGTGAGGTACTTTTGGGGTCTTTCCAGTTGCTGCAGGTGTCGGGTAAGGTACATCCCAAATGGGGACTGTATTCAATTATGGGCCTGATGAGTGATGAGTAGAGGGGCACAATGACCTCTCTTGATCTAGATGTGAACCCTTTCGTGATAAGGTGGGCTATATAGAAGGTCTTTCTAACCACTTTGGCAACGTGATGGTCAAAGGAGAGATTGCTATCTACTTGGGTCCCCAAATCCCTAACTATTTCTTCCGTACTTAATGGATTACCACCTATGTGGTAATTTGTGGGCACTTTGATTTTCCCAAAGGGGATGACTATGCACTTTTTGGCATTTAGCTTTAGGTCATGGCTCTGGCACCAGTTATCTGTCTCTGTGAGACCCTTTTGGAGGATGCTTGTGTCAGTCAGCGAATCGATTATGGCACCCAGTTTGCAGTCATCTGCGAACTTGGTCAGCCATAGTCCTCTCATGTTAGCCTGTACCTCAGAGAAATATATACAGAACAAGAGAGGTCCCAGGACTGAGCCTTGTGGGATGCCACTTGTAACTGGTTTAGAGTCTGACATGGCACTGGCAATTCTGACCATGTGGGTTCTATCCCTGGGCCAGTTTGCAACCCATCTTGTGACATAGGGTTTGATATTTAAGCTGGTGAGCTTATTTATGATGCCCGAGTGGGGTATTGTGTCGAAGGCTTTTGCGAGGTCCAGACAGGCTGTGTGGACTACACTAATAGAATGTTAGACATATTAAATAATGATAGTAGCTATACACCAGTTTCTAAGAATGAAATAAATATATCCTACAGGAAAATTGATTATGTTATAGAAGATAATTTACTGCAAGGCCTTATTGACATTGATTTGTATAATTTTTTGAAGGTAAAGAAACCGGTAATTCCAGCTATATTTGGTATTCCAAAGACCCATAAAAATATTTCTAACCCTCCGATGAGGCCTATTGTTTCATCACAGGGATCAAAAACTCAACCTTTTACTATATATGTGGACACCAATTTAAAGAATTATTACATCAAATATCCTCACATTTTGGTTGATTCGTGGGATTTTTTTACAAAAAATTGGTGAAGACCCATATAGTGATGAAAGTATATTCATCACAGTTGACGTTCAAGACTTGTTTTCTGTCATACCACATTTGGTGGGTATGGACTGGTTTGAACAAATGGTACTAGATATGAATTTGTTAACAAATGATGAATTTAAATTGGTGTTGGAGGGTATGGAGATAGTATTAAAAACAATTATATATTTTTTCAGGGGGATTTTTACCACCAAAAACATGGTGTTGCTATGGGTTCGGCCTGTGCCCCTTTATATGCGAACATTGTTATGCTGTATTGGGAGAAACATTACTTATTTGAATGTGAATTTTTTAAACATGTAAAAAGCTACTACCAATTCCGAGATGATATATTTATATTGTGGGATGGACTAGATGCAGTAATTGATGATTTAATTTTGTATATTAACAATAGTACTACTTTTTTAAGGTTCACACATGAAATTAATACGCACAAAATAAATTACCTGGACATAAAATTACAAAAAAATTCTAACACTAAAAAATATAAATCTAGTGTATATAGAAAGAAACACCATTCTAACACTTATTTACATTTTGATAGCGATCACCCTAGCTTACTAAAGAAAAACATAGTAAAGGGACAAATGATTAGGGCAGCGAGGATGACATCGGAGAGGGAAGATTTCCTTTGGGAAGTAGATAATGTACAAAAAATGTTTCAACAGAGAGGTTATCCTTTAGACTTAACCCAAGCAGTTAAAGAATATGTAATTGAAAAATGGGATACTAGCTATATACCCCTACTATATAAGCAGGATGAAACAAACAAAAAGAAAGTTGATAATGGTAGTAGTATTACTTTGAACAAGAAGACAACTATACCATATTTAACCTTAACCTATTATAAGGGTATAAAATGGCTTAAGAAATGTATTAACGATACATGGGAGGTATTTAGGACAATGCCCACTAGAGTAACAGTCTTTCAAAATAAGCTGACATATAGTTATAGAAGGAATCAGAACTTGAAGAATATTTTTGAGAAAAATAAATATTCAGAGATAGGAGAGGTTGTATCCAATAGAAGGGGTACTTTTAGATGTGGTAGATGTCCACAATGCCCCTTTATAGTGGGTGAGAAAGTATTGTGGATTCCGAGTTTAGGTACGACTTTGAAAGCAAGGAAATATAGTAGTTGTTATACCAAAGGAGTTGTTTATATAGCATATTGTAAATATTGCTGGGGATTCTATATAGGAAAAATGGAAAGACACTTGAGGAAGAGAATATATGAACACATCAGGGATATTAATAGAAAAGATGAGAATAATGCCCTCTATAGACATTCCCTTACATGTCAGCAAGCTAATTTTAAATTTCGGGTATTAGAAGAAGTGGAAAATTTTGAAAGAGGTGGTGATTGGGAGACTATGTTAGAATATAGAGAAATGATTTGGCAGTTGAAAATGGATGCATGCTATGGTAAGGGTTTGAATGATCATGTCTCCATTACACCAGCTCTCAAAATATTATCTGATGATCCAAAAAGAAATAAATTTTAAATTCAACTTTAATCAATTTTAAGAGAAGTTTTTTCCTATGATTTTTGGGAATTTGTCCAGGTTTTTAGATTACTGAAGTTCAAAGTACCATATATATAAATAATTTATGTACAATATAAAAATTATATATAGTAATTTTATATTATATTTATATACATTATTTAATACATATTCTTTTGATATACACATATATATTTTTATACATTTTATACATTCAATAACATATATATTTTTACATAGGAGGTTTATTTATTTATTTATGTATTTAATATATATTTATATCTATATTTTTTATATATACACGAACATTTTTTGTAAGCATATGCATTTGATTAAGTACATTATGATATTAAATAGATAAATATTAAATAGACAATATTTGTTTTAGGGTGGGAAGTAGTGACATCTGCTTTAGGTTATGTAAAAAATATTTTATGGAATAGTTCATGGAATTTTATATAAAAAGTTTTTTTTATATAAAAAGTTTTTTTACCCAGTGTCTGTGCGTGTATTAATAAAATGTCTAGGATACTATTTTTTCATATTAATTATATTCCTGTATGTTTAAAGGTATTGTACCTTTTTGTAACTTTCCCGTATACAATACAAAAGAAAAATATCTTCATTACGAATTCTACAGCCAGCCTAGGACTTCTATTACTCATTCATTATTACTCATTCATTACTTGATTGATTAATTATATAATTGGAACTAATTGTTGACAATGACAGTTTTTAATATAAAAGGAGTGATATGAACAAGATTTATTGATTCTGAAGAGGTCTCCGGTGGGAGAAGAAAGTGCTAAATCCATTCTTTCACTGTGTGTTATATTGGACTGTTTTATATTGGACTGTGTTACAATAAAAGAACTTATTCGTTTTGAGCCATCGATGGTAATTATTGCTACAAGTACTACATTTATGGTGGAGTTATTGGAGGTGTTTTAATGAACTATATATTGGGGAAGACAGCCTTTATTGCAACCGAACCTACTTCCTGGTTACATGTGGACTATCTTCCCTTCATCTATGGCCTTGGTGACTGTTTCAAAGAAGTTGACCAGGTTCAAGAGGCAAGATCTGCCCTTAACAAAGCCGAATTGGGTAGGATCCAGTGTTTGGAGGTTCCCAATGTCTTTGTTTATGAGTTCCATGATGATATGCTCCATAGCTTTGCAGACCAGGCTAGTCAGGCTTATAGGGCGATAGTTTCCGGGGTCCGTTGTGGCACCACCTTTGTGGAGCGGGACCACTGTTGCTGTACGCCATTCCTTGGGTACATATCCTGTAGTAAGGCTGAGATTGAACAGTGACTTTATGTGAGGGTTCAGTTCTTCTTGGAGCTCATGTAAGACGCAGCCCGGGACACCGTCCGGTCCCATTGATGCTGTGTTTTTCACTTTGGAGAGGGCAGCTCTCACCTGTGCATCTGTGATGTCAGGGAGGCTACACTCTGTTGGGATAGACATTTGCTCTTTTTGTGGGGGGGAGAAGTTTGCACTGAACCTGTCTGCCAGGATGTTGGCAATGTCTGTGGGTTCAGTGTATTTTTTGTCATTTTGCACGATCTCAGAGCATATCTGGGAGTTGCCACCCAGGTTCCTGACATAAATAAAGAAGGCCTTGTGATTACCTTTAGCGTCTTGTGCAATTTTTCTTTCGAAGCTGGCCTTAGATAATTTTATGAGGGATCATAGTTTCTTGCTAGTACTGATCAGAGATGCCTTCCCTTTTTGGGATTTTGCTCTATCATGTAGTAGCTTCCTCCTTCTGTTGTATAGCTTATTTATGGCTGGGGTCCACCAGACAGGTCTCCTGACTTTGGAGGAGTGAGTCTTGGTTTTATTTGGGATAGCACAATCCATGCATTCCTGTAGGTGTCCATAGAATGCGTTTGTAAACGATTCTGTGGTTTGGGCCGTATTTTCCACTGGTCCGGGGGCTTTGAAGGATTCCACCCTTGTTTTGAGAAGTGTGAAGTTTGCTTTTGAGAAGTTCTTCACCGTGGTTTCCTTGGCTGGGGGTGGGGACAGGATATGGATGTCCAGTGAGATTAATTTATGGTCAGATCTTACCAATGAGGGGTATACCTCTGGTATGGAACATAGAGTCCCCCATGTTGGTGATGATCAGGTCCAATATATTTTCCCCTCTTGTGGGAGTGGTGACCAGTTGTTCCATAGCATTTGAGTTTATAAATTCTAGGAAGCGTTGGGCAAGGGTGTTGGGGCTTGAGTAGTGCTCCCACTTTATGTTTGGGTTGTTGAAGCCACCCAATATGATGGTGTTTGGAGAGACCTTCATATTCTCCAGTGTTCTCAGGAAAGCTGAGTGGGGTTCCTGAGTTTGGGAGGGTGGTCTGTAGCAGGCTACAAACTGAAAGGCAGCTTTGCCCACTGTTAGTTGCACATGGATGGTCTCTGATCCTTCGTGCAGTGCCACTAACCTGGAGGTGTGGGTATCTTTGATGAATATGGATACTCCCCCTCCTTTTGTGGTTCGGTCCAAGCTTGCATAAAGAACCTGGCTAGGGGCACTAGAAAAATGGCAGCTGACATGGATCCTAAGGCCATGAGGACCAGTCAAACTGGTGGAGTCGGGGTGTCTACCAAAAGCTGAACCTACAATCTCAAGGATCTTATTTTCTGGGGAGGCAGGGCTGCTATCTGTGTGATAGTGTTCAACTGCATCCCTATGAATTTAATATCCTGTACAGGAGTCATCTTAAAATTTCGCCGTGTTCACTGTGATTCCCAGGCAAAGGAACAGGCACAACATAACCTGAACAGCCTGAAGTAGTTGATGCCGTCTGAGTACCGTAAGGAGCCAATCGTACAGGTAAAGAAACACCTGGAATCGTTGCAGACAGAGGTGAGCTGCAACCACTGCCATGCATTTGGTGAACACCGGGAGAGCACTGGTGAGGCCAAAGGGCAGTGCTCTGAATTGCTAATAACTGGTCCCCAGTCTGAAGCGCAGATATCTCCTGGAGTGCCTATTTTGCTAAGATAGTATACTTCCTGGAGATCTAAAGAGCACGTCCAGTCATCCTTGCGCAGAAGCGGCACAATGGACTGTACCACAACCATGTGGAACTTAGACTTCTTTATGAATAAAGTCAGACTGCTCAGATCCAAGATGGGTTAAAGGTCCCCTGTCTTCTTTGGCACCAAAAAGAGACATGAGTAAGTTCCACATCCTAGTTGTTTGGTTGGGACCTGCTAGATGACTCTTCCATCTAGAAGTATTTGAACTTTCAGAAGGGCACTCTCCCTCTGACTGGGTGGCATGTCAGGGAAATACTTCTCGGAACTGGGAGGAGGAAGGGAAAAAGGAATATAGTAACCTCTGGAAATTATATTCAACACCCAGGTATATTCTGTTATGTTTGTCCAGGCTTCTGGGTGTAACGAAAGTCTGCCCCTGACTGACTCCACAGAAGGATAACTGTGCAGCCTTTCAGGAGCCCTGAAAAGGCCTGTCAGAGAAAAGTTCCCTGAAGCCCTGGTTTTGTGGACCCCTCTCCCTCTGGGGCAGCGTCTACAACTGAATCCTCTCCCTCTGCCTCCAGAAGAGGGTTCATATTACGAATTAGGAAAAGACCCTTGGGACTTACAGAACCACATCTTCTTCCCACTCCATTGGCTCCTGGAGAAGGTCCATTAGGGGAAGAAAACTTGTTTCCTACAGGAGATAAGGTCTTGCCTTCCTGTTCACTGTGTGTAAGAGTCTCCCTTACTGATGGCCCATACAAGGAGGAACCGTCAAAGGGTGCGTTAATGAACGACGCCGTAAAGGGGTCTGCAAACCTGCACAGTCTTATCCAGGCATGTCTCCTGAGGGCTATGCCTGAACCAACCACTTGTGAGGTTCCTTCTGCAGCATGGGAGATTAACCTCATTGAGGAGTTAGCAATGGAGCCCACAGTGGTCAGCTAGGGGGAAAACGTTTTAAGGTCCTCCTCAGGCAGCGACTGCATCAGAAAAGTAGAGATTTCCTTAATCAAATCTCTCTGAAGGTGTGTGCAGTGTGCCAGGTAATTCAATGCTCTCAATGTAAAAGTGGCTGAGGCATACATGAGCTTCACAGGCCTGTCCAAACCCTGAGACTCCTTGTTTGGGGGAAGGGGTGAACAGTGGAGCTCTGTTTGGCAAGCTGCTGCTTGGTGGCTGCTGACACCACAATGGCATCAACTGGGGCACCTTTACTCCAAAAAGGGCAATCCTTAGGGTTACTAAGATATTTGTCTTCCCATTCCCATTTGGGAATTGGCTCCATGGTGTAAGGCTCCTTCCAAGCCCGGTGGGCGATAAGGTTAATGAGCTGGTCTGCTGGGGGGGGGGGGTTCACCCACGATGTAGATGGTCCTGTACCAAATACCACCAGGAATACTGGCTCCTCTGAGCAAGGGGGTTGGGAGGAGCAGTCACCCTTTTACTTCAGGATTCCTAAAATATCCACAAATTAAATATCATCAAGTGGAGATCGGGGGATCCTTCCCCTTCATCAAAATCAGTGCCTTCTGTCAATGACTCCAAAAGGGTGTCTAGGTGCTTCCTCTTGCATGGACACTTCCGAGAAAACTCCTCCGCTGGGTACTCGGGGGAGGACTTGGAAGACAGGGGGATGCCTTGCTGAGGGGTAGGCTGGAGGGGCTGACAATGGATTAGACGGATGGGAGAAAAACTCTGATCTGCAGGGGATTGGATAGGGTCTGGCAGACAAGGGACTGTGTCTTGAGGTGTAGAGAATGCCCTGTCTACCACATGGAAGGCCGATGATGCAAAGAGAGCCTGCCCCCCCGACTCAGGAGCCGAAGTCACCAAGGGGAGAAGAACAAGGTCATTCCAGATCAGACACCTCCAGAAAGCAATGGCCCCAAGCTGTCGAAGACCAAGGCCTCCAGAGGAAGGGATGGCTCTGCAAAGGTCGGAGCTGACACCAACCCTGAGGACCAGGCCCTGACATCTCAGATCTGGGGCCCGCTCTGAAGGAATCGGGGCCGAGCTGGTCAAGGACAATGTCGGAGTCGAGGAAAGGGATATTCCACCGTCGACATTTGTTCACTTGGGAGTGTTAGGTCCTGCAGTTCTGAAGCCGAAGATCAGATCGGAGGAGGAAGTTGCGGTATCTGGTTAGGAGTTCTCACGGATCCAGCATTGGTTAGAGAAGGCAAGATCCCCAGCTGGATCTGGGCTTTCATAAAACTCATCATCATCCGATCCATATCAGAGTGGGACAGCAGAGAGGATCTAGAGGAAACAGAGTAATGGGTCAATCTAACTGGCAACATGCTGGGCCAGAAGGTCTGGACATTTGAGGGATATTTACTCCATTGCAGAGTACGGCTCCGGGACTTACATTCCTGGCGAGTCTGACCCAGAGTCTGCTCTGGAGAAGAAGAGCTGTGGATTCATATGGTCTCCACAGGTTTCGACTGACTGCTCGGACCCAATGTCTGAGGGTCTGGCAGAGAGGCTGGCTTAACCGATGCTGGTTCCACTGGATCACAGGGTCTTCTCAGATCCAGAGAGAAGTGAGAGCAGAAGGGATCAGAGGATGATGGATCTGACAGCCTCCTGTGCTTTTCAGGAGCAGAAGCTGTTGTCCCCAGGAGTAAGAGAGAGAGCATGTTTCTTCGGGACAGAGTTCTGGGCTCCAGAAGCTGGGAGAAGACCTCTCAAGATAAAAGTTAATTGTACTAGTCAGCAAAGGCCTGGGGATTGAAAGCCAAGCAGATAATGTATGGCAATCTGCAAGTGCCCCGGACCCATGCAATACATGCACCTCTTGTGGGCATCCAATTGGGGGATCTTATGCCTACAAGAGGTACACCTCTTAAAGCCAGAGGGTTTGTCATGCTTGTCGGAGATGCTAGAGAAATAGCACACACACAAGCACAACTCACACATGCACACTACAAGTTATACACTAATTACAAACTAAAAGTCACAGGGAAAGTTTTTTTTTTTTTTTTTTTCAATATAGAGAAAGAGAAAGAGGGAAATAGAAGGGAGAGGCGGAAGGCTGGAAAGGACCCTAACGCCAGCGAAAATGCTAATTGACAGGAAAAATACCTTAAAAGGGAGGGGAGGTTAACAATACAGATTCAAAAAGGCTATAAATTAACTAGGAGAGAAAAACCTAATAAGATTATAGAAACAAAAGGAAATTTTTTACTTAGGTGAAAGGAGGCTTGGAATCGTATCTGTGCTGGAAGGTAGGAAATGAGATCTGAGGGTTTGAAGGGGAGTGAGGCATTATGGGACAGGGAGGAGTTTGAGGCTCGGATCGTATGTCTGGAAGAAATGGCAGAGTTGGATATGAGAATGGATCCGAAGACACATTCGTGATGCATAATGAAATAGACATCAGATCTATAAATTACACAAAGCGGATTTTTCCTCACACGAGGAAACTGATGCCAAAACATTCCTCATACTTTCACTACTAGCCAACATAAACTTCAACATATGAACCTGACAGTTTAGAATTCTAAAAAAATCAATGCTGCACAAGCATATACTTTTTCCCCCCAAAACTTGTCAAGTGCCTTCTTATCCTAGTCAGAAGGAAAGGGATTACATAGCAGCAGGGTTTACTAAAGCAACAGCTGTTAGGTAAGGCCTGGGACTGGTGTATAAAAACCTGAATGAATAAGGAACTTTACTTTTTTAGGGGCAGCAGGCTGACTGCAAGGGAATTTGCAGGCTGTGAGAAAAATTTTCAGAGCAGACAAAACATAAGGGAGATGTGAATGTTCTGGAAATTCCAGGTGTAACAAATCATATTTTCTAAGAACTGAGAAATCTCAGTATTTTTTCACTGAAATCACTCGTTCATCCTGTAAATAGTCTGAGAAAATGAATTCCTCACAGTGAGAATCACATACCTCACTCTCTTCAGAACTTAAATCAGAAACTGCATCTTTCCCTGTACATTCCCCTACAGTTTCAATCTCTTAAATCTCTTCAGGAAAACAGGAATCCTTTTTCTATAACCAGAAACAGCTTTCTAAGAGGGGGTCAAAAGCTTTCATAAGACCCCAAGCTAAGTCTGACAAATTATTCCTGTCCACAGTAATCAATACAGGAGAAGATAAATGTTTATTTTTATGTCTCTTTTTGATGTGGAATTTTTGAAGACACATACCTAGTATTGCCAGTAACCACCTCCCCAGGAAAGGGTGCAACATTCTGCCGAAGCAAGGGCATTTTCTCAGCCCTTTCTCTCACGACTGACAAGAGTGGCTCACCCTGCCCCACTAGGGAACACCAGCAGCCACAGTAGATGTGTCTAACTCTTGTTTTATGGTGGCTGTAGGGACTAAACTGAAAGGATCTGAGGAACCAGTTCTGGCCACAACACCATCTGTGGATCAGGCAAATTGACAGCCTGCTGTGGTGGCAAAGGCTGCCTAACAATCTTTTTATTGCGACTGGAAGAAGGTCCAGCTAAGGAATTGGAACATTTTTCCATGGTCAAGCTGAAAATGATGCTTGATTCCTGGAGAAGCTTAGTAGCTAAAAAGTCAATTTCTGCAGCCCCAAAAGTCAAATAACAGTTTCACCACAAGAAAAAAGTTTTTAAACAACTTTTAACAGCTTTTGACACAAAAGTAAAAGGTGTGCTCCCATTTAAAAGTACATTAAAGTCAAGACACAGTCAACAAAAAACTTTTTCCCAGCTTAAAAGTACTTTTTCAGAAAAATTAAGCATTTAAGACAAATAAGTGAAGTGGAAGGTCCCTCCCTAAGGGGACGTAACTGTCCAGCAATACAACAATCGTAGCCAACTGCTGATCCTTGAAAACCTGCAGAAGAGCATTCTTCTCAATGGCAAGAAAGCTCTGAAGGGCTTAGCTCCCAAACCTGATTTTTAGTCTACTCAGCTCGGGCTGGCTAATGGTTTGAATATGTGGAAAGCGCCTTGAAGCTTTGTAAGCTGGCCGGCTGTTACATCCTATGCAGGATATAACCCATATAGCTTAGGCTACTGCACCACTGATCATAATTATGACCATCCATCAATACTGGGTGGGGGTGGCAGTGCTGGTAGGGCACTACTTTAACTGTAGTATTTCACTGTCAAATGTAATGAAATTAAAAGGAACACAGCTACTGAATTTCACTGAGTATCACATGTGAAAGTGTAATGAGCAGCTCTATAAAGCAATGTTCAAACCTTAACCAGTGTTCTGCTTCTGTTCATCTTTAGCCATAGTTGCTGCACTTCAGAAATTCAAGCCGCACATTACAACCCCCAGCAGCAGCAGCACCGCATATCAAAGCTTCTTCAATGGATCAGTATAATAAGTAACAAATGCTGAAATATCTGCCTGGCTCCATGATGCAGATGGATAGTCTTTACTGCAACCCAGACAACTGGGGTTCTATTAATGGCATTGGTACAGAAGCAGCAAGGCAGGGAGGGACAGAAAGGCAATGCTATTAACCTCTTGCTTCTCACAATGGAATAGGAATGAGCCTCAGGCACTCTGGGTGGTGCAATCTCCCTACTGGAAATCGAAAAGACCACAGCTTGTGCTACAAGGGAGGGACAAGACCACTGAGGGTGGGGAACGCCTCTTGTGAAAGTGTGATGTCTTCCAAGGATGAAACACTGTATGCCCTTCCCGGGTGCCTAGTCAAATGTGTGCAGCTTCGGCTGGACAGAAAAGAAAAAATATGAACTGTCCCGGACAGCTGCTGCCAGTTTACAAGTTAAAAGATCTGCATATGTCGCTTCAAGATGCAGTTGTTAACTGTGCAAGAATACGGACCATCTTTGCCATTCTGGACGGTTGTCCACAAGCAGACAGATGAAATAATCTCTGTACCTCCTTTGACCACTGTTGTTAAAGAAGATGCTTAAAATAAGGCAGACAAGACTGACATGAGTGATCCTGGACAGAAGGTGGGGAGTTTTCAGGAATACAGCTTTAGGCATATTTATGACTACTATAAAGGGGAAAAAATTGCTGTGCCTTAAAGAGATCTGCAGTCACTTCTCATTTAAAAAAAAAAGAGCCGGCTATATATCTAGATTCATAAGATGCACATAACACACTGTCATTCCCCTTCTCTTCCATCTAACAAGCTCTCATTATAATAATCTACCTACATTTTTTCTCACAGCAGGCTTCAGTGTATCTCTGCATCACTCAGTCTAAAGCTGGTCCCTTTGACAATCTATATCCTCATAAAAGTACGAGGAGAAGGCAAGACGCCAGAAATTCATCAATTTTTGGAAATGAACACAAAGGCACACGTTACTTCTCAATACTAGCAGCTATCCTGATGCACAGCTCCAAAAAGTGCACTGAGTGGACATTTACATCAGACTATGCATCCCAGCAACTCAACAGCTGTTATAAATCTTCGCTAATGCCTAAAAAACTGGACATTTTGGCAATGTAAACAGTCTCCAATTTGGGATGGTTTAGATAATCTAGTTCAGAGCAAAGTCAACATAGCAACTGTACCCTCAAGTGACATAAAACCATAAATAGGGGATTAGATTAATAAATAAATAATAAAAAAAATTAATAAAACACAAAGAACACTAACTTGATACCTTTTAGCAGAAGCCGGAGACCTGGCTATAATAACTGCATTTCTGTAGTCTGGAATCTAAATGAAGAAAAATATAAAAAAGCAGGACAGTAAAAAAAAAAGTTCATATGGACAAAATGGTGAACAATAATTCTGCGAAAAAACTGCTTTTGAGAAATTTAAAACTACATTTCTTTCTCTCCAATAGCGGATGTCTCCTCTGTCACTACTGTTAAGTATGCTGCACACATTATAAAGACATGGGAGAAAGCCTAATGTTGATGGAGGCACAAACAAGAACAGTAAAATACAATTCTTTTGTAAGTAAAGCTAACTGCTCACTTACTGTTGTGTTATTAACTAGTATTAAAAGGGGTACAAATACTGCATTAGCAACTTCAAAATATTTCAGTACCATGTATTCACTGACCTTGTCAAAGGAGAAACATATTTGAAGAGTGAATGTCAAAGAAGAAAATACCAATAACAGCAATAGTAACATACTTACATTTTTAAGAAAATCTCTTGTCTTAGGTCAAACTTTAGATTTTCACCCACTGTTCTTATCCATAATAGTGCGTGTGCACCACACACACGCGCCCACACACATCCACACACACACCCATGCCCACACACACACACACACACACACACACACACACACACACATGTGCACGCGCACCCATGCCCCCCCCCACACACACACACGCAAGCGCGCCCATGCCCACACACACACACCTTTCTAGTCGGGGAGATGATTACAACAATACTTGGATCTTAGATTACATATGCAAGGGTGGACCACTGCTCCTCATCTCTGATGGGTGTTAAAAATTACTTGTGGTAAGTTCTTTGACTTGTCACCAGACATGCTTTAAAAGCAGATGAGGCCTGATGACAACATTAGCATTTATTTAGTAGATAAATGAACAGAAAAAAACATGTATCAAATTCTGTTGTGACTATGACCAGCTTCTGATATATTCAGAATTCTATCTTCTCACCTTCTGCTCTAAACTTGACAGCCAAAATATTCCACAGCCGGGGGTATAGTTTCAAAACCGACAGACCTTCTAGTCATTCTCCTATCGTTCTATGTTAAGTTTCTCAACATAAAAAAATAGAAGCCAAACATCTCTTTTTAGAAGACATTAAAATAACAGAAACATGAAAACTGTTCAGACAAAAAATTCAAATTAGCTTAACACAAGCTAAGAAGGGGGAATTAGTCAAGTGAATCAGTCAGTCTGCTCCTGATTCCAAAGCAGCTTGTAGGGGTCTCAGATGAACAACCCTTTTCTGAAATAACTTAACATCAAGACAGGAAGCTAGAGGAAGTCCATGAGGTAGAAATACCAATAAAGCAGAGTAATACATTTTATCTCATTCATTTCATAGAAGCTCGTAGCTGATGGCTGCTAACCTCCTCCACAGAAACAATGCTGCAACCAGAGCTGTTTTTCAAAATTATCCATTTCTAAGACTATACCTGAAAAAATGCTCATAACTACTGAATTGCAACAGCAGCACAAAAATAGAAGTTATGTCCTTACCATAACGTTCCATGTGGAGTGTTCATCTCGCCTTTGTTCTTACACATGGGTTCGGAGCCGATCCTCGGCTCCGTGCCGGCCTCTTGCAAGCTCTGCATCGAGAAGAAGCTCGAGACAATCTAATACCCACAATCCCCCTCTGCCTTTACCTCAGATCTAGTTTGCAAGCAAACCAATCTACATAATAGCACATTCATGCTTACACACATATACATATCTAAACAGACACATATAAAAATATATGTGTATACCAACTATGTACACAGAATAATAACAGTAGCAAAAAATGCTTCTGGCCAGGCATCAAAGAACGTTCTTCCTAAGGGTGGGAGGGTGGGACTGTAAGAACAAAGGATGAACACTCCACATGGAACGTTATGGTAAGGACATAACTTCTATATGTGATAGTGTTCAATCTTGTTCTTACACATGGGTAGCGTCCCTAGCTCCTTGATCCTGAGGAACTCACGAGGACGTTCTTGAGCACAGTGGAACCAAAGGTTGCCCTGTCCCTAGAAACCTTGTCTACTTCATAATGAGAAATAAATGTATGTGGCTTAGACCAGGTAGCAGCCGCACAAATAGCATCCAGAGGTAGGCGAGCTGCATGAGCCAAAGACGAGATATTGACCTTGTGGAATGTCCTTTGGGTTTGTGTAAAAGGGGTTGATTTGCAGAATCGTAGACATAGATTATACAATCCGTTAACCATTTAGAAAGAGTTCTTTTGGTAACTGCAAGTCCTTTCCTGCTATCAGCAAAAGCCACAAAGAGTTGATCTGTTTTCCTGTGATCTTTTGTTCTATCCAAATAAAACCTTAGCTGTCTGTGAACATCCAATTTGTGTAACATATACTCCATTTTGTTGGAGTGGTTTTTGAAGAAAGTGGGTAATTCAATGGACTGATTAATATTGTTAATGGAACACACTTTAGGGAGGAAGGATGAATTGGTTCAAGAGAAACTCTGTCAGAGTGAAAGATCAAATAAGGGTGCTTGATGGAGAGAGCCTGAAGTTCAGACACTGCCTAGCAGAAGTAATGGCTACCAGAAAGAGAGTTTTCCAGGACAAAAATTTTAATGGGCAAGAAGAGGCAGGTTCAAAGGGGCAACATTAATTTAGATAGCAACAAGTTTAGACTCCAAGGTGGAGATCTGACGTGGTCTAATATGAAAACTCCTTTTAAAAAGGCTTTACAAAGTCTGTGAGCCATAATAGGAGCTCCACATTCTTCCACATGGAAATTGAAATGGCAGCCAATTGAACTCTTAGAGTAGCAGGAGAAGCACCCTGATGAAATAAGTCTGTTAAGAACTCTAATATCTTATTCAAAGGAGCTAAAAGGGATCCACATGGTGTGTATTGCCCAGAATACAAACCGTTTCCATTTGCTAGTATATGTTTTAGTAGTGGAAGCTTTATGCGAAGCCACTAAAATATCCTGGACTGCTGGTGACAAAAGATCAGACCTGGCTAAGTTGGGAATTGGAGCAGCCAAGCTGCTAGATGGAGTGACAGGAGCGGGATGGGGTACCCCTGACGCGTGTGTCAATAGATCTGGCTCTGGGTCGAGAATCCAGGGTCCCCGAATGCAGTGTACTTTAGGAAGGGAAACCAAATTTGACGAGGCCAGAATGGAGCAATGAGGATTATCGTCCTGTGTAGGTTCCTGGCTTTCTGGAGAAACTTGATATCAGAGGAAATGGGGAAATGCGATAGGAGTCCCGGGGCCAATCAGAAACCAGGGGACTTCCCCTGGAGGGTAATAGGGCAAAGTAGCTCCTGCATTTGGCATTCATTGGAGGCAAACAGGTGGAAGGCTGAAAAATCCTTTTCGCCACTGACTGTTTTAGAGACCACTGTAACAGAATTGCTCTGCTCAGCCTGTCGGCTATGACATTGGATGACCCGGGATGTGCGTTGCTATTAGAAAGTGACCCGTGGACTCCGCCCACTGCCAAATTCTCATGGCCTCTCTGCATAGTTGATAGGACTTGGTTCCCTTGTTTGTTTATGTACCAGACTACCGACATGTTGTCCGTCTGAACTGCAATAGTCCCTAGAGGAAGAAGGGGAGCAAAGTGTTGCAACGCTAGAAACACTGCCCTCAACTCTAGAACATTGATGTGCAGATTGTACTCCAAATTGGTCCATTCGCCTTGGACTGTCTGTCCCTGAAAGATGCCCCCACCCTATCAGGGAAGCGTCCGTGGTCACCGTAACTGTGGTGGGTAGCACAAACGGCCTCCTGGGAAAGGTTGCACGTTTGAAGCCACCAGTTTAGATCTGTTTTGCAAGTCTTTGTTATAATAATCTCGTGTGTTAGAGGTAGTTGTTGAAATGACCATTGAGCAAACAGTAGCCATTGTAGGACTCTCATGTGCAGCCTTCCCAGGAATTGCAATAAGGGAGGCTGACATGAGGCCCAACACCTTCAGTACTAGTTTTGCAGGAGATTTCCTTGACAAGAGTAGAAGACGATGTGAGTCTGCAGTGATAATATCCTTTCTGGGGGAAGCCTCAGAATTAATTGACGTGTGTTTAACTCTGCTCCTATGAACAAGATATTTTGTGATGGCTGAAGTAAGGATTTTCCCAAATTTACGGAGATCCCTAGGTGAACACACAGTTGAAGAACATAGTCTCTGGCCTGCAGTAGTTGACGCTGGGTGGTGGCCGAAAGGAGCCAGTCGTCCAGATACGGAAACACATGGAATCCCTGACGTCTCAAGTGAGACGCTACCACTGCCATACATTTGGTGAAGACCCTGGGGGCTGAGGTCAGACCAAAGGGCAGGGCTCGAAATTGAAAGTGACTGGCTCCCAGCCGGAAGCGCAAATGATCTCTGGATGCCCTGGCCATTTTGATGTGGTAGTATGCATCCTCTAGATCTATTGAGCACATCCACTCGTCCTTCTGTAAGAATAGAAGGATCGATTGAAGCGTGACCATTCGGAACTTTTCTTTCTTGACGAAAGTATTGAGATAGCTTAGGTCTAGAATGGGCCTCCAGTCCCCTGTTTTCTTTGGAACTAAAAAGAACCTTGAGTAAGTCCCGAATCCTTGCTGGTCCGCTGGGACTGGCTGGATGACTCTTTTTTTTTTTAGCAGCTTTGAAATTTCTAAAGCTGCTGGCTCTGGTACATCTGGGAGTCTTTTCTTTGGAATGGGATAGGATAGGAAGGGTATGGAGTAACCTCTGGTAACTTTACCCACTTGTCTGTAGTTATATCTTGCCAGGCCTGAGGGTATAAAGCTCCGACTGCCTCCAGAGCAGGACAGTCGGGCCTCCTCTCAGGAGTGCTGGAAAGGTTTACCAGGGAGTGTTTCCCTGTCACCTTGATGTTCCCTCTGCCGCCAGGCGGCGCTCTGCCCCTCCTCTGCCTCTGGCATCACCCTGTGTGCCTGAGAAAGACCCTTTCTGGTTGGGGTGGAAAACGGACTCCGACAGCAGACAGAGTCTTTCCCTCTTGTTCACACCGGGTAAGGGTCTCCTTTACCTTGGGGCCAAAAGAGTGGCACCCAGGATTGTCTTGAAGCTGCTGCCCTACTCGAACCTTAAACAAAATCAGCCTCATGAACGAGTTAACAATCGATGTTAGGGTATTAAGTTGCTGTCACTTTCTCTGAGACAGCTGCATCTGTAGCACCCTGGAGGGTATCTCCCAACTCTTTGACTAGATCCCTCTGCAGACGTGTAAAATGGGTCAAATAGTTCAGGGACCGCATGGAAAAAGCCGCTGAACCCCATATCTATCCATCGTCCTAGAATCTTTATTAGGCGGATGGACAGTGAAGACTCCGACATCTCCTTTTCGTGGCTGCAGCCACTACCATAGCGTCTACGGAACTCCTTTGTAAGGTAGGACTTATCCTGAGGTGCTGTGATGTACTTGTTCGGTTTTCTTGGAACAGGTTCCACTGTGTCAGGGCAATAAGTTCCATTAGTTCAGGAGGAGGAAGGGCGAGCACCAAATGCCTTCAGCAGAACTGACTCATCCTCAGAAGGGGAAGGGACTGCCAGTCACCTCTGTTTCAGGATCTCCAAAATGTCTGAAAAGAGACATCTTCTGAAGGTGACTTAGGGGACCCCTCTGACTCATCTAAGTCAGTATCAGATGTCAAGGATTCCTGTGGAGAATCCAAGTGTCTCCTCTTACACAATCTCTTCCTAGGGACTTGGAGCATCCGAAGAAGCCTCCACCTCCAGGGGTGGCTGAGGCACTGGTGCCCGCAGATGAAGACAAAGGCCCTTTATGGGAGGAGAAACTGCTTCCACTGGCGTGGTTGTCTGGGTAGACAACACCTTCCTCATCAGGTCGGTCTCGCGATCAAGAGTCTCCCAGTTCAAGAAATGGGAAGAATCCCGAGGAGAGTCGGAACCGACACGTTGGTTCGACGAACCAAGAACAGACCGTCGGCTCGTCGAGTGAGGAACAGACCGAGAAAAGACGGTTCTGGACCCGAGGGCTCCACAATCAGTAGATCAGCCTCTTCCGGCTCCAAAGACTGAATCGGTCTCGGAGGAGGAATGGATGGAGATACAGGAAGGCCTTCAAGTTTCGACACCAACTGGGTGGAAACCGAAATAAGTTTAGAGGGCGAATGCTCCAACAACTTCTGCACCACGCGATCCACATCGACATCCGAAAGTTTGGAGGAAGAACGGGTCGAAGGAACCGACCTCAATATGGCTGAAGGAGGGGTTCCAAGACTCGAGGCTCAGGAACCGATACCAGTTGAACACTGTCTGTGGAACCGGTGATCTAACCTTTGAAGAAGAGCTCGGAGCCGATGACTTAATGCCTGGTCAGAAGCATCCAAAGCCTCTTGGAAAGCCGGTTTCAATAGACCTCTGTCCCCTCCCACTAAAAGAGTGACAGATGGAGCAATCCTCTTGTAAGTGGAGAGGGCCAAGGCAGTGGGAACTATGGTTGTCAGTGACCGACATTTTCTGGCCACACTGACAACGCTTGAAACCAGACTTTACCTTCTCAGACATTGTAGAATAAAAAGACAACTCCAGAAAAACACAGTCAGATCCGAAAAAAGTTAGTCACAATCGAGTAATTGTCAAATCCGGTAAAAAAATTTGTCTCAATATGGAAAGATATGAAGGGTGTAGGCCCCGATACAAAAATACCGATAAATAAGGTTAACGGTACCAAAGAATTAACGGAACCACAACACAATCACACTTGTTAACACTGATAATATCAACTAGACTAGAATCCTTAATAAAATACAACAAAAAAGTTATATCTTAGCTTAGAAACTCTCGAGCTAGCTCCCAACGATGCGTATGCAGCAGCGGCAAACTAGATCTGAGGTAAAGGCAGAGGGGTATTGTGGGTATTAGATTGTCTCGAGCTTCTTCTCGATGCAGAGCTTATTGAACACTATCACATCTATAAATAAGAAAACAACACACACAGATCTTCATAATGGTACTAGTGATGGCATTCCAGCTAAAAAGTTTGACTTCATAACTTGAAATGATTGCAAACTGTATACTGTCTAAAACAAGTGAAACATATCACAAAACATACAGTCTACACACCTACCTTCTTTAGCTAACTTGTTTATTTGGGTAACAGCTTCAAAATGACAATTTTATCATGCTTGCTTAATAGGATACTGGCAAAAATATGAAATAATGTATTCCTCAAAACTGAACAAATTGCTGTATATCTCTCTACTTGTACTAGCTAAATGTCGTTTATGAGTACGCAATTTGTTCAAACTGATATCCTTCCATCCATCCACAACCCCTTTTCCCGCTTTTTGCATATGGGGTCAGGGTGTCACTTCAACAGTGACAATCATCTACAGCCGAGGTTTATACCACCGGGTGGCTAGTCCTGCCATGGTAATCCATCCACACCACACACTTGCATGCACACTCATACCTATGGCCAATTTCGAGTGTCATATCCATCTATTGCATGTCTTTGGAATGTGGGAGGAAACGTTACACCCGGTGGAAACCCATGTGAATACAGGGAGGTCACCCAGACTCCGCACAGAAGATACCCCAGCCAAGAACTGAACCAGGGAACCTCTTGCTGTGAGGCGACAACACTATTTGCTGCGCCAAGGTGCCACCTTAATGTCAGCTTCAAAATGATAAGCCAAGCCACTTATAATGTTGCTAGACATCTCGTTTGTATTACATGTGCAAACTTGAATGCATATGCCAATGCACCAGTAATTTTAATTAATGTCAAAATAAAACTTATGTCTTAATGTTGGTTTCGAAATGGTACCGCACCAATTATGCTAACATGCGCCCTTACAGAAATATTGGCAAAAATATAAAAATCTCAATTTTCATAACCTGGAACATCATCAGAATATTATATCGCTGCGGATGTGTTCAGACTGATTCATATATCAAAGACAATATTTTCGGATCAATGCCAGCTTCAACACAATGTTGTTGTATCTTTCGGCTTTTAGGGGTCGCCACAGCGGAACTCCGGTCCGCTAATGATTGGCAGTAGATTTTTACGTACCGAGTTGCCAGCCCTGACGTACAACCTTCAACGAAGGCATGCCCACTCACGCATATCTCCACAAAGAAGACGCTTTAGCTGAGAATCGAACAGGACAACGTCTTACTGTGAGGCGACAACGCTACCGCAGCGCCACCACCGCATATGTCTCAAATTCTGTTGCCATGCTCTATTACAGAAATATTAACATACATTAAAATATATTTTCATAATATACACGATTATGAGTGGGTCAATGACCATAACCGGTTTATTATGTGTTCAAGACATGATGTCAAGAAATTTACCTTGACAACAAAGCTAGAGAGGTGAATCTTGGCATCCATGTCAAGAACACATCGAGTCCCAATCATAATTCTCTGTAGTGCATTCAACTTTATCTGCTACATGTACTACTAGTTACAGAAAAAAACGCCAAGTGTTTTGCCGACTTTCAAATCCATAAAGCACTGGGTGAGCTTGTCAAAAAGACAGTGCAACACATTCTGTTATGTTACAAAAACAAAGACAGCAGGCAAAACTATGTTTTTTTTATTTTGTCACAGTCATTTGCAGGTCAGTACTGGCAGATTTAACTGACTACGGTGATACCCGATCTTAACAAGTGAAGAGGGGTGCTTAACATTTGTTAAGACTGGTTCTTGTGATATAAAAGTGCTTAACTGATTTGTCTTTTTCTGGATATTGTAGCATAATCACCACACTCCATACACTACATCATATATTAACACACTGTTACAGCTCTGCAGATATATTACAAATAGACTGTATGTCAGTGGCAGATTAATATGCAATGATGTTTGCCTTCTACTGAAACCTTACAATACTGTCCATGTAGTGTATGGTACTTAATAAATATGCTGATATGCATATTATAGCTTCAAGTCTGCTCATAAACAAACACTCTGGGCTGATGGGCTTTCATTTTTCATAAACTGGTGGCTGGTATAGTAAATAATGTAAAACAAACTCATTACACAAGTTATGTCTAATGTAGTAAAAATATGGAAATTTTCATAACTATGTTATAGACAAGTAAATAACATCTTCCATTACCTATGGCCCAAAGTTATATATTCTGCCCACCTGTCTTTCACCCATTCTCATCTGTAGCATAGCACCTGGCATACATATTTTTTAGCCAGAGAATTACTAATGCAAATATGACAAAAAACATTTTCTACCCCAATTGTAGCAAAGAACAGATTATACTTCAATTTCTGCTAATCACTTCTCCATTGCCCTGTCAAACTGCGTGTTTAAAGCATGTATTTGGAATCATTAGCCACACACTCATTATGCCACACTCAACAAGGGAATTATTAGCAGACTTACTATAAAATGTCCAAAAAAAACAAAAGTGCAACATCAGTTCCACAACACAAAAACTCAACTTGTTTTTAATTCAGATTCAGTGATTGTGGCAGGATGAAGCCAAGGCGAGTGTCAATGGCCTCCAGATTAGGAGTTGTCACTGAACAACCCATTGACACAAATGTTCTCCAGGAAGGGCTGATACAGACATACAACTGGTGTCAGAGCCAAGGACTAAAACTAAATGCCAAGAAATGCATAACAGTATCCTTCAGGAAGTCATCCACCCCTGGTAAATATCATATGGACAATACGCCCCTAAGAGTTGACTCAGTGGACTTGAGGACACACACACACAGTAATTTAGCCTTTGACCATAACATGTCTACAGTAGTGAGGAACTCATTCTATGTTGTGCAACTCACAAAGATATGGCATCTAGGTCTAAGGAAGTCATTGTTCTACTGTATCTGGCATTCATCAGACCTGTCATTGAGTACTATGCCCCCTTTGGTATGTAGCTAACCAGGCATATCCAACAAGTGGAATGACCAAACACATTCTTCACTAAAAGAATACAGGGCACAAGTAACATGTCCTATGCAGACCCCCGGAAGGCCCTATCCCTGTATTCTGTCTCCTACAGGCTGTTGAGGGGAGATCTATGTCTGGCATAGAAAGCGTTATTAGACCCCACTCTGATGGACCTCCTGCACACCCACAAAACAAACAGCATCAGAATCACACATTCTAAAGACTTAAACCTTACCTGTGATATACAGTGCAATGAAAAAGTATTTGTCCCTTCCTGATTTCTTATTTTTTTGCAAGTTTGTCACACTTAAATGTTTCAGATCATCAAACAAATTTAAACATTAGACAAATATTAGACAAAGATAACCCAAGTAAACACAAAATGTAGTTTTTAAGTGATGATTCTATTTATTAAGGAAAAAAACCTATCCAAACCTACATGGCCTATGTGAAAACGTAATTGCCCCCCTTGTTAAATCATGAAGTAACTGTGGTTAATCACATTTTTGGGAAAGCTGAGTTCAATTTCACTAGCCATACCCAGTCTTGATTACTGCCAGACCTGTTGAATCAAGAGATCACTTAAATAGAACCTGTCAGACAAAGTAAAGTAGGCCAAAAGATCCCAAAAAGGAAGACATCATGTCACAATCTAAAGAAATTCATGCTGCGATCTAAAGAAATTCTGGAACAGATGAGAAACAAAGTAATTGACATATATCAGTCTAGAAAAGGTTACAAAGCCATTTCTAAAGCTTTGGGACTCCAGCGAACCATGGTAAGAGCCATTATCCACAAATGGAGAAAACACAGAACAGTGGTGAACCTTCCCAGGAGTGGACAGCCTATAAAAATTACACCAAGAGCGCAGCGACGACTCATCCAAGAGGTCACAAATGAACACAGAATAACAGGCCTCACTTGCCTCAGTTAAGGTCAGTGTTCATGACTCAACCATAAGAAAGAGACTGGGCAAAAATGGCATGCATGGCAGAGTTCCAAGGCGAAAACCACTGCTGACCAAAAAGAACATAAAGGCTTGTCTCACTTTTGCCAAAAAACATCTTGATGATCCCCAAGACTTTTGGGAAAATATTCTGTGGACTGATGAAATAAAAGATTAACTTTTTGGGAGGTGTGCGTCCAGTTACATCTGGCGTAAAAGTAACACAGCATTTCAGAAAAAGAACCTCATGCCAACAGTCAAACATGGTGGTGGTAGTGTGATGGTCTGGGGCTGCTTTGTTGCTTCTGGACCTGGATGACTTGCTGTGATTGATGGAAACATGAATTTTGCTCTCTACCAAAAGATCCTGAAGGAGAATGTCCGGCCATCAGTTCGTGACCTCAAGCTGAAGCGCACTTAGGTTCTGCAGCAGGACAATGATCCAAAACACACCAGGAAGTCCACCTCTGAATAGCTTAAAAAAAAAACAAAATGAAGGTTTTGGAGTGGCCTAGTCAAAGTCCGGACTTGAATCCAATTGAGATGCTGTGGCATAACCTTAAAAAGGTGGTTCATGCTTGGAAACCCTCCAATATGGCTAAATTAAAACAATTCTGCAAAGAGTGGGCCAAAATCCCTCAACAGCGATGTGAAAGACTCATTGTCAGTTATCGCAAATGCTTGATTGCAGTTGTTGCTGCTAAGGGTGGCACAAGCAGTTATTAGGTTTAGGGGGCAATTACTTTTTCACATAGGGCCATGTAGGTTTGGATACTTTTTTTCCCTTAATAAATAAAATCATCACTTAAAAATGGTTTACTATCATATTTGCGAACGTCATTTAGACGAATGCAACGATTTCCGACAAATATTGTTGGAAATCAAAACACAGAGCAACAGAAATATCGAACGCAACATTTCAGCAATGTTGAATATCGACTTTGCTGAAATGCTCACATCTGCCCACAACTAACAATAACGTTTGCAGGGGGGTAAGCCCCCCTGCACCCCCCATACCCCCCCCTACTTATATATACAAACTCTGAGATCGCAGTACAGTGAGGGTAAGGGTACATTTCCTGATCCCCAGTATAGTGCGATCTGCAGCGCAATGTTGAAGCTGACAATAGCGGCTGTTTGCTCATGTCAACTTCGACATTGTGGTGATTGAACTCTCAATTCGAGAAAATGATTTTCGCACACATTCGATCATCTAAATTACAATCAAATATGTGATATTAAACCCTTAAAAACTGCATTTTGTGTTTACTTGGGTTATCTTTGTCTAATATTTACACTTGTTTGATGATGTGAAACATTTAAACGTGAAAAACATGCAAAAAAGAAATTAGGAAGGGGGCAAATACATTTTCATTGCACTGTAAATAGGACGTGCAGAAGAGACAGGTATGTATCCCAGTGACTACCCCTTCTCTGGAACAGGCTCCTCATCCATATGAAGCAGAATTCCTCCCTAACCCAATTCAAGTGTAACTTGGACAACTGGATGGGAAACAGGAAATTCATCCCTGGTTTGGCACCTATGTCTTTAATGGACACAGGAATGGTTCATCTCTTAGGCCCCTGCTTTTAAATGTTTCATCTCCCATGCCCCTGCTTACACTCATCAAAGGTACCAGAACTTGTCAGAGATTTGGGATGCATGACTATGCTTAAAAAGGCCCTTGTGGTCATTAGCCTAGTAAACACCTATGGACCTATAAGAGGGACAGGTCAGCTAACCAACTAAGAAGCTACTTCCTGTCACAGAAGAACAAGCAGAAAGAAAAAATTGCTATCAGGAAACAAATAGGGACAAGATGAGTCTAAGAAAAGGCACAGCCAACAGAGTTGCTACCAATGGAAATGGTAAAGAATGGACTTACCAATTTATAGCATCACTTCGTTTGATCTGATCTATGCAAAAGTTTACACAGACAAACCATTCCGCTGTTTTGAGGAGGTCACAAGAAATCCAAAGCATGGCATGTCTACAGCTAGTGGGGTTTGGTTTTATTAGTTTGAATGTACCCATGAAGACTTAAAAAGGTAAAAAGCCATGAGCATTCAGAAGCCATGTAGCCAAAATACTATTATGTACTTAAAGCGTAATTTGCATATATCCCATGAGCCTCCATTACATGAGGTTTAATTTGTTTCACAGTGAAGACTAACTTGACAAAATTTTTCTTGCAGTTTTTACTGAATTATTCTGATCTGACTTATGCAAATCTCTACATGTATTAGGTAAGGATTTACATTCTGTGCCTAGTAACTAAGTTGGTTTAATTTAGTTGATAGTTTGATTAACTTGGAAGACTACGTGATGAAGTTACCATTAAAAGTCACATTTAAAGATAAAACTGTAGTAACTTAGTTTAGTTTAGTTCATAGTCTGATTAACTTGGAATATTATGTGAGGAATTTACCACTAAAAGTCACGTTTAAAGATAAAACTGGTGAAAATAATACATTTTAAAAAAGCAGTTGTTACACGACTCTTGCAAATGTTAGTTTGAAGCCTCTGAAAATCCATTCTTACTGAATACTAGTTAAGACTAGTGGTAATACAAACTTATTTACCCTTGATTCAGCTAATTTACTTTGTAAAATTAACAAAAATCAATACTACAAATGATGCAACTTTAAGATACTGCTTCACTTTATACTGTCGCACCACAAACGTTAAGTACAGCATGGTAGGAGAATGCTAAAAGTACAGTTGTGCAAGTTGCAGTTAAACATAACAGTAGGTGTTCAAATTCCTCACTGCTGCAGTAGCACTTAGGCTATATGGGCTATATTCTGGGAAGGACACAACAACCGGACAGTTTCCTAAAGCACTGGCTCCCTCTCACATCTTCACTCCGACTGCTGACTGGTCAATCCTGTGAAGGGAAATCAATAGTCAAAATGAACCTTTCTTCAGGACTTTCTAGCTCAAAAGGAAGGAAGGGAGGCGTGTACTCATACTGATCCTATAATTCTGGAGGATGGATGGTGGGACTACTGCAGCAGTGAGGAATTTGAACATCTACTGTTACAGGTAAGTGCAACTTATACAACTGTACTATGTCCACCATTCTCACTGCTGCAGTACTCTTTAGGCTACATGGGTTGATTACCAAAGCATATTCAACCTGAGAGGAGGAAGGATATGGAGCCAGGAGCCTCTGGAAAATGGTTCTAGCAAAGCCTGTCCTGGATCTAGAAAAAGAATCCAGTTTGTAATGCCTTGTAAAGGAATGTACAGAGGACCACAAAACTGCCTCTAGAGTCCACCCCTTTCCAGTACACCATCAATGAGACCAAGGTTCTAGAGGAATGATTTTTTTACACTGTCTGGAACTGGTTTAATATAGTGGGACTAACAAAGGGTAATAGCAAAGGGCAACCATCTCAAAATAGTTTTTTTTTTTTTTTTTATGGCTTTCTCTTTCTTTGTTTGAACATAAGAAACAAAATGAAGTTATGTACTCACCATAACATTCTATCTGAGTAGTTCTACTTCATGTGTTTTCAACCTGTGGGAATACGGATCCGTACTGGATCCGAGCCGGCAACTTTACTAGTATCTGCTCCGAGCTCCAAGCTCCTCCCCTTACCTCCACTACCTTCCAACCCCCAGATCAAGTTTGCTGAATCTTATACTGATAACCCGACCTGAAAAAATACTTGTGACCTATAACTGCAGCCCATAGGCTGTTCATATGCCAAGGTCCGGGGGAAGGAGGGAGGGACGGCTGAAGACAAATGAAGTAGAACTACTCAGATGGAATGTTATGGTGAGTACATAACTTCTTTATCTGAAGTAGTTAACTTCATTTGGTATTCAACATGTGGGACAGAGTCCCCAGCTACTAAACCCCTGGGAGGCCCTCATGGAAAGATATTCCGGAGCATCGTGGAACCAAAGGATGCTCTACTTCTGGAAGTCAAATCCAATTTGTAATGAGAAATAAACATATGAGATGAGGACCAAGTAGCTGCAGAACAAAAGGCCGCAGACGTAGCCATGGACCTAGTGGAATGAGCGTTCACCTGACATGGAGGAGACATGCCTCTGTCCTTATAGACCTGAAGTGCATGAAGAAATCCATCTAGCAATAGTGACCTTGGAGATAGGTTTACCCAAAAAGGGTTTGTAGAAGGACACAGACAATTGATCAGATTTACAGAAATGTTTTTGCCCTGTGTAAATAGACTCGTAACGGTCTATAAACATCCAACAGGTGGAGTTTGTATTCCATTTTGTTAGAAAAATTAGGAAAAAACAGTCAAACTGATGGTCTGATTGATATTGACTGATGATGCTACCTTAGGAAGAAAGAATGGAATGGTTCAAAGGGAAACCCTGTCTTTGTGAAAAATCATGTAAGGAACTTTGATGGACAAGGCCTGTAATTCTGAAAACCTTTTGGCAGAGGTAATAGCCACCAGAAAAGCTGTTTTCCAAGATAAATATTTCAGATCTGCTGTTGCAGCAAGCTCGAAAGGTGGAGCGACCAAAGCTTGAAGAACCATAGTAAGGTCCCATGGGGGAACAGGATCTTTGACCGGGGGGGGGGGGGGGCGTAACAAAAAGGTGCCTTTAATAAAGGCTTTACACAGTCTGGAGGAGGCTAAAGAGGCAGAATTCTCACCTACATGAAAATGAGAGCTGGCAGCCAATTGAACCTTGACAGCAGAAGAACTAGCTCCGTGCTGAAAAAAATTCAGCAAGAAAATCAAGAATGGCAGAAATAGGAGCCGTGAAGGGGTCTAAACTCCTTTGAGAAGCCCAAAAGGAAAAACTTTTTCCACTTGCTGCGATAAACCTTCCTGGTCGAAGACTTATGAGCAGCCACCAATATAGATCTAATTGAGGAGGATAGTCCAGGAGTCCTAGCAATCACGGGAACTGGAGCAGCCAAGCTGTGAGCTTCAAACTGTCCAGATTCGGATGGAGCACCCCCGAAGGGTGTGAAATCAGATCCTGAATGGGATCCAGGATCCAAGGCAGAGCCAGAAGGTGAGACCAAAGGAAGGGAAACCATACCTAGCGAGGCCAAAACGGGGCAATAAGGATCACTTTGCTCCCCAGTTGACAAGCTTTCTGTAGAAACCTCGGAGTAAGAGGCACTGGCGAGTAAGCATACAGAAGACCGGGAGGCCAAGCATGAACTAGAGAATCTCTGGGGGACTCCCCCGGTAGGGGGCTCAGAGCGAAAAACTCACTGCACTTTGCATCTGAAGGAGATGCAAAGAGATCGCAACAAGATTGACCCCGATCGCGGAAGATCTGTTCAACTACTGAAAGATTCAGAGACCACTCGAAAAGCATCAGAATAGTCCGACTTAGCCTGTCTGCTAGGATGTTGGACCATCCCGGAATGTGAGTTGCGATGAGAAAGTGACCGGTGGAGATCGCCCATTCCCACACTCTCATGACCTTGCGACAAAGGGGGTAAGATCTGGTCCCTCCCAGTTTGTTGATGTACCAGACCACTGACATGTCTGACTGAATTGCAATCGTTCCCAGAGGAAGAAAGGCATGAATGGCCTGCAACGCTAGGACCATCCTCTTCTCTAGGACATTTATGTGCAAGCTGGTTTCTGCAGGGGACCACAGGCCTTGGACGGTCCTGCCCGAACAATGCCCCCCGCCCAAGTTGGGAGGCGTCCATGGTCACTGTGGCTTGGTCTGGGGATGGAACAAAGGGTCGTCCCTCCAAAATGTCCAGAGAACACATCCACCATATGAGGGAAAACCGACAGACTCGACTGAGTTGAACTGGATATGTCAATGGCAGTTCCAATAGGGACCATTGTACAGCTAGAGTCCACTGTAGAATTCTCATGTGTAACCGGGCACGGGAGAAGAGTTATGGTCGCCGCCATAGAGCCCAAGGCCCTCAACACCGATTCTGCCGTTGGGAGATGAGAGTGGTAGATCAGGGAGACATGCATTCTCAGGTTTTGTACTCTCTCCGAGGTCAGGAAGATTTTGCACTGTAGAGTATCTATCCTATCACCTGTACAGGATCTAGGAGTGATTTGGATGAGTTGATTGTGATCCCCAAACACAGGGCAAGAATCAGGAAATAATCCCTGATTTGGGAGAGTAACCGCCTGGTGGGAGCAGTGAGGAGCCAATCTTCCAGGGACGGATAGACCTGAATCCGCTGAAGCCTCAGGTGAGCTGCTACCACCGCCATTACTTTGGTAAACACCTTGGGGGCTGTGGTGAGACCAAAGGGTAGGGCTCGAAATTGGTAATGATTGACTCCTAGCCAGAAGCGGAGGAACCTCCTGGAGCTTCTGTGCATCCTTATGTGATAGTAAGCATCCTGGAGGTCTAAAGAGCACATCCAGTCGCTCTCTTGCAGGTATGGCATGATGGACTGTAGTGTAACCATCCGGAACTTCTCTTTGGCAACTGACAGGTTCAGGGTAGAAAGGTCCAGAATGGGCCTCAAGTCCCCCATTTTCTTTGGCACCAAAAAGAACCTGGAGTAAAAGTCTGATCCGGAGGGACGGTTTTGATGGCTCGTTTTTCTAGCAGCTTGGAAATTTCCTGTGCTGCTGCCTCCCTTTGTGTGGGTGGTACATCCGGGAGGTGTCCGGGAGACTTGGAGGGACCCACAAAGGGGATAGAGTACCCTCTGGATATGATCTGAAGCACCCAGCGGTCTGATGTTATGGACTCTCATACCGCTAGGTGCAAGGACAATCATCCCCAGACTGTCTCCAGAGTACAGCAGTCAGGCCACCCCTTCGGGATGCTACCGGGTCTGTCCGATAAAGGTTCTCGAGACCAAAAATTCCTCGGACCCCCTCTGCCTCTGGGCTGGCGTCCATTCACTCCCCTCTGCCTCTGGGGGAAGAAGAGCCCTACGTGTCCCGGAATACTGTGACTTCGGGAATCACATCTTCTTTTGCCCTCTCTGGTTCCGGGAAAAGGACCTTTAAGGGTTTGAGAAGCGGACCCCGACAGCAGACAGTGTCTTCCCGTCCTTCTCACTCTGGACTAATGTCTCTCTGATGGTCTTACCAAAGAGAGTAAAGTCGTCATAAGGGGCATTGGCAAAGGACGCCTTGAACGGTTCCGAAAATTGACATAATCTGAGCCAGGCGTTGCGCGTCATGGACATGCCGGACCCAGCCGCCCTAGCTGCTCCTCCCGTAGCATGTGAAAGGGGGTCGCATGGACGTGTTGGAGACTGCTTTCAAAGTGGCCATCCTCGCGGAGAATGAGGTCATGTCCTCCTGCGACATCGACTTAGGGGGAAGACTCCTCCAGCTCCTTTACCAGGTCACGTTGGAGTCTGGTGACATGGGCCAAGTAGTTCAGCGCCCTAATTGAAAAGGTAGCTGAAGCATAAACCTGCTTCCCTAGGCAGTCCATCATCTGCGACTCTTGGTCAGGAGGATGAACAGAGGAACTCTCCTGGGCAAGTTCCTTCTTTGTGGCTGCTGCTACCACCATAGCGTCTACGAGGGAGCCCTTGTTCCAACTGGCCTGTCTATTGGAGGACTTAAAATTTTGTCGGATCTTTTTGGAATTGGTTCCAAGGTGTCCGGCTTCTTCCATGCTCGCAAGGTGACCAGATCCATCAAAGGATCCGTGGGAGGGGATACCCAGGAAGTAGACGGGCCCGTGCCGAAAGCCTCCAGGAACACGGACTCGTCAGAATAATGTTTGGGGGTAGACCAACCTCTCTGTTGGCGCAGGATTTCAATGATGTCTCCAAAGGAGACATCCTTTGGAGGTGACCTAGGGGAACCTTCTCCATCATCCAAGTCCGTATCCTCAGAGAGGGACTCGGGGGAGTCCAAGTGCCTCCTCTTGCATGTATGCTTGCAAGGCACCTCTCCGGAGGGGCTCTCCTGGGGGAACTCGCAAGCCACTTGTTCCTCAGGGGGAACTGCCTGGGGCTCCTCGAGCATGGGCTGTCCCTCTGGTAAAATGATGGGGACAGTAGAAAGAGCCGAGGGGGTCTGAGTGGAGTCCAAGGGGGCAGTCAGGGGTCTCAATCCAGTGGGGAGAACCCTGTCTACCATATCGAACGCCAAAGGACAGCAAACCTCCTGAGAAACCAATAAGTTGGCTGGTCTCCTCGGGTCCGACGAGAGAATCGGAGCCAGGCCCGAAGTGGACAGAGCTCCGAGGGAGGGAACTTGGCCCGACAAAGGTGGAGCCAATGAAAAAGTTCCACTCCCTCGGATGCGACACCCAAGCTCTGGATTAGAGAGCGGCTCAGATCCGAGTTGGTCGGATCTGACATGCTCCAGGCAGCTGTCGGCATCGAGGAAGCAGATACTGTTGGCGCCGACCCACTAATTAAAGCCATCCTTGTATCTGAATACTCCAAACCCGATGGACGGATCGGAGAAGGAGATATCGGCTGGAAAAAAGGAAGTGAGCTCCCCCCTCCTGAGGGAGAGGGGGCTGGCAAGGCCCCCATCTGGATCTGAGTACTGATGAACCTCCTCATCATTTTATCCATATCAACCTCGGACAAAGACCAGGTGGACCTCGATGAGGCCACGCACTCTGACCTTGTGGGTCAGGGCACTAAGGCCCTAGAAGCTGAGCGTGTCTCCTCCGGCTCCGAGGAGAACCTCGGAGATCGGAGCCAAGGGGAGTCACAGATATGTAAAGTTTTTAATGGTGAAGGGAGGTCTGGAGACCTCTTCACTTTTCCCTTGCCTTCGACTCTCTCTCCTTCTCTCTGCCCCTTTTCTGCTTCGCTTCCACAGGCTTTTGCACAGGAGGTTGAGTCCCAGCCTGGGAGGGAGGAGAAGCCAGGGGAAGATAAGAAGGAGAGGCGGCCACAGCAGCTGCTGTGACTGAAGATGAGGCAGCAGTCTCAGAAGGGGGAAGAAGGCCTTTTAGGGCCCACTTGGCTTTCCTATCTTTAATGGCATGAGGGTTGAACCCTGCACATATAGTGCAGTCTACGCTCAGATGGTCCATGCCCAAGCACATAACACACAGAGTGTGGCCATCCACAGGGGATAACTTATGGCCACACTCAGTGCATCTTTTGAAAATAGGCTTGTCAGCCATAATGTCAGAGGAAAGAAAAACTAAAAGAAAATGTTACTTCTTTCTTTCTGAGAACACCCACTCACCACACTCACACACAGAACACATTGAGGGGGGGGGCAAAGAATACACACAACTACTCTGACAAACTAACTACCCTAAAAACTATACAGTCGATGCACCAAGTGAGGGGAGGAGAAAGGGGAACCTACTCTATCACTATCTATAAAGATTTTTAAAGAAGAAAAAAAAGAGATATTTTTAAAGTCTTTACCCACTTGAAAACCTGGAGCTCTAGAGATCACGATGCATGAGCTATTCGCGGCAAATGAGATCTGGGGTTTGGAAGGTAGTGGAGGTGTATTATGGGTAAGGGGAAGAGCTTGGAGCTCGGAGCAGATGCTAGTAAAGTTGCCAGCTTGGATCTGATACGGATCCGTATTCCCACAGGTTGAAGACCAAATGAAGTAAACTACTTCAGATCAGCGGATTTGTTATCCTAAATTACTTAGTCTTGCCAAGATAGTACCTGAGCTGCCTATGCCTATGCCTATGCCTTTTTCCCTGGTTCTGTGGATCCTGACAGAACACTGGGAGATTAATGGCTACATTCAAAGTAAAATCTGAAACAACTTTGGGCATGAATGAGAAAACCAGACAGGGTTCACCAACCAAGAGAGCTTGCAAATCCTACACTCTTTTTGCAGATGTCAGAGCAATGAGAATGCAATGAACCTTAAGTTTGCTTAATAAGCAGGCGCAAATTGAGACATGGCTAACTTTTTCAGCACAAAACTGAGATCCCAAGAAGGGACAACCTATTTACAAGAAGGTCTCAGGTGTAAAACTTCCTTCATAAACAGAGAGGAAAGGGCAGGATCCACGAGCAGACATGGTGAAATGCCCGCAAGATGTACACTGACAGAGGAATAAGAGAGGCCAGAGGATAGTAACTCGCAGAAATATTTAAGCACCAATGGTACATAATTCCTAATGGAACCCCAGTTACTGGCAAGGCACCAACTAAAAAATATTTTCCAGTCGCCAATACATGATTTCCTAGTATTAGATTTTCTTGCTTCCTTTAATATTTGCTGCATATCTCATAAAATAGGTGTTAAAAAGGAATAAGAACTGAATCATCCAAACATTTCTCAAACCGTGTATCAAACTCCCCCTATCCTGTGTGAGTACGTCCAGTTTGTGAGGAAGCTTAAGATAACTGTTTCTGGCCAATTCTCTAAGAAGGGAGAACCAATATTGCCTGGGCCAAATGGGGGCCACTACATCTACACTTGGAGGGTAAAGAAGTGCTGAAGAGATACCTCCCAAGCCATAATAGCCAGCCTTTAAAGAGAGTATGATGTGGTGCCACATTGCTTTTGCATGTACCACACATTGCTTTTGTATGTACCACATCACTGTGGTGCTGCCTGTAATCACCTGAATAGGTCCAGTGGGCCACAGGCGACAAAGAGATTCTAAGGCATGGATCACAGCCGACCTCTCTCTCGCTCTCTTTGACATATGATGTGCTTTGATCTACCTGATGAGTTCTACAGGTCTTACACCTTTACTCTCATAGAAACTGACCACTCCTAGTGAAATCTGAGGTATCTGTAGTTATAGATTGGTTTGAAAGTAGAAGTGAAAAGGGGAGACTTGGATATGTGGCTTGAAAGTATAAGCGAAAAGGGGAGACTTGGATATGTTTCTATCTGTAGACTCCATCACTGCAGTTCCTTTTTGACAAAACTCAAAATTTGAATCTGAAATTCCAGACAATCCAAAGGTTGGCTCAATGTTTTTTTTTTTTTTAGAAACCATTAAATCTTTCACATGTGTAACCTCGCATAAGGAATCATGAGAATCATAGAAGCCATGAACCCCATGATCCTAAGATATGGGAAGATAAGGGAAAAGCTTAGGAAAGTTTCCAGATAAAATTCCACCCTCTCCTGTGTCAACGAAGCCTTTTGCCGAGAGGTGTCATAAGACAGCCCAGAAAGACAATCCTGTGTGGCACAGCCAATTAATCAAAAGCGAAAAAATAAAAATAAAAAAACACTAATGATTCTTGACATCTGCGAAAATACTCTACAAAGATGAGTAATTATCTAAAAAATGAAACGTGAACACCATGCATTCTGTAATTAGCCATGACTGGAGCTAAAACTTGGTAAACATCCTTGGAGCTGCAGATAACTGAAAGGGTAATACAGAAAACTGATAATGTGACACAGACACAAAATCTGAGAAATTTCCTGAATCCTTTGGCTATGGGAATATGTCAAGCTATGCATCCTTCAGATCTAATGTTAACAAAAAACTTACTTGGGGAGTGAGAGGTAATGAATTCTGAAGGCTCAACATCTTGAATGTTGGCACTTCCAGTTATAGATTTAGAAAGGAAAGGTCTAGAACTGGTCTCCAAGACTCTTTCTTTAGTACAAGAGCCATTCTGTAGTAGAAGCCTTTGCCCCCTTGATTTAATGGCACCATCTGACTCCTATGGTGAGGAAGTACTGAATAACCTGAAGAAAAAATTCTGTTTGGTTCAGAAGGTACAGAGGAACTCCCCTGAAAGGAGTAATTTGTATCCATTGCCAAATGTATCCCTCCAGAACTATTTTTAACATCCAAGAATCTGAAACAATCTGCTGGCAATGGCAAATGTAATGAGCCAGGTTCTAGGACAGATTTTGACAGAGAGGGGCAGGAGGTTTGGAGAAGTAGGAAGGAATACTGGTATAGTCCTTCTGAAGTATTAGACGGCCCCTTTTTAGGAAAAGATCTTTGTTTCTTGTTATTCCCCTCCTGCCATTTTTTTTGGTTCCTTGTTTGGCTTGAGAAGACATACGCCAAAGTCTGGCCAGTGTACAAAAGCCCTTAGGTCTTACAGGCACCACACTTCACACGTATGCTGCTCCCTGTGCAAGTCGTAGGGCATAAAGGTGATGTACAGATGCAAATAAACACTCAGAACTTCTTTGCTGCCAGTCCGAATGCTATTCCTAAGTGTTGGTCTGAGCACCCTTCTGTAGTGCTGGTTACCAAGCGATTTTCAGATAAGTGCCACGTTGGGCTTCCTCTTCCCCTTTTACTATTTTTGTATGGTACTGTGTTCATGTCATCCAAAAAGGGAAAATGTCAGTGTGGGAGAGAGATTTCCCATAAAGACCATTATGACCACTGTTTATAAATGTTTTTTTTTTTTTTTTTTACTTGGGTGCTTCCCAAGACCATATACAGTGCTCTATCTGCCAGGCATTTGTGCCTAAGACCCGTCATAGTTGCCTCCCCTCTTTGGCCACAAAGCTTGAGAATCAATGATTTAAGTTGTTGGCTCAAGGTGCTGTGGAGGAATACTCTCATCCCGAGGGCCAGCCATATGCCAAGAAGAAGGCCAAAAAGGTCAAGCCTGATTCAGTTGCTGTCCAGCTTCCCACTGATGTCTTACTAGGGGTTAGTAAAAGCCCCGAATACCATACAGTGCTTGCTTTGGACTCCTTTGCGGTGATCCTGTCAGAGGCCGGCATGGATCAGAGTTCTCACATGCCCTCAAGAGGCTTTTCCAACATCTGCACCTGATGTTGAGGGGGAACCTCGGCTGACAACATCCTAGGGACCAAGGCGGATTCCTCAGATTTTAATATGGGAGGAAGTACCTACCACTATTATTAAGTCTTGTCAAGGATCCGACCCTCCAAGGGGTTTTCAGGTGGACATCCCACAGAAATAGAAGGAGAAAATGAAGCACATTTCCCCTGTTATAAAAGATCCCAAGTATAAATGGCAGGATTTTACTCAGGGTTTGTTCAATGCTTTAATGACCTTGAAGCCTCCTCACGGGGGTGCCCCTGCTCACCCTGGTCTTCAACGCCTGTTAAGAGGCCTAGGGAACTGGATTCTCTGGATATGAACTTGGTTCCTGGGTAAGAATCCTGGACTTATTCGTACCAGATTCCTTCTCCTCTAAACTACGATTCAGAGAAAGAGGATTGCTGGAGCCCAGGCTCTACCTTGGAAGAATTATCCTTTGGGGATACTATCGCCTACATGATGGACTATTTTAAATGGGACTCTTCCTAGGTCTCTGACATTCAAAAGATGTACTATGAGCTCCTACAAATGGAGCCTCCCAAACCCTCAGCTGTCTCTCCTTCCTTGGTTGCCCTTTTGGACACATTTTCTGCAGCCTCTGTAGCCCCTAATTCTAAGTCTCCTGTGCCAAAGAAACCGGATAGGTTTTACAGGGTGCCTGAGAACTGCAGATTTCTGTATAAGTGGTGTTGTGCTGATCCTTCATTATCAGTTTCTTCTGACAAACCCTCTACGTTGCTGCCATCTACTAAGCTCCTTCCTGCAGATAAGGATAGTCAGGGCAAGGAAAGGTTGGACAAAAAAGTTATACTGTTACCATCCTGTCTTTTAGGGCCATTAATTACCAGACTTGTATGACCAGGTATGTTTGGCCCTCTTTTCCCAAGTATCTAAGATGGTGTCTGATCTCCCTGATTGTGATGGGAAGACTTCTGCTCTTTTCCCTGCTGCGGTCCACATCTCAGGTTGCCTGTCACTCAATAAAACGCAGCTGATGCCTCTTCCAGAGCTGCTGCTTTTGGTTCAGTGATAAGGCGTTATTCTTGGCTACATATTCAGGCTTTACCTGATGATATTAAAGCCAGGCTTTTAGATGCACCTCTGGATAACAAAAGTCTTTTTAGGGCAGCTGCTGCTGACCTATTCAAGTCTCTCCACAATAAGGGTATGGCCTTACAAGAATTTGAACAAATTTTGTCTCCCTTTTTCCCAAATTGCAGAGGAATTATCCTTCTAAGTGTGCCTTTGCAGACAGACTCACCACCATCCTAAAAATAAGAAGGGTTCTAGATGTGGTCCTCCTGCCAAGTAAGCTCAGACTCCTTCTTCCCAGAAAACTTCAAGACAAGCCTGGTTTTATTTGACATTTGGCCTTCCCTTCCCCTCAGCCAGGTACCTTTGTCTCTCCTCCTTTTTTACTTCTTTCAAACTAGCATTGGGTCACCTCAGATTCTTGGGTGCTATAGATTATCCATTAGGGATATTTCATGGTATGGAAATCCCTTCCTCCCTTTTCAAGCATTCCTGAATCTCCTTGAGAACAGCTTCCTCATTTTCCAGAGGTTTTTCAATCCCTTTTGGATCAGGGCACCATTCATCTTGATCCTCCCACTAAGGTGGGGAAGGAGTTTTACTCCAAAATGATTTTAGTGCTTTGGAAGGAGGGTACATGGTGATGAATTCTAGATCTTTCTCTGCGCAACACCTTTTTCAAGATTCCTTCTTTTAAGAGGTTGTCCCTCCAGACCTTATTTCCTCCTCATCTTCCCCAGGCCTTTATGGTTTCTCTAGATTTCAAGAATGCATACCTTCAAACCCACAATCACCTTCTTTTCAGGAAATGTTTATGTTTCTCTGCTTCTTCCTTGCAATTTTTCATTATCTGCTTTGCCATTTGGTCTTTCTACTGCCCCAAGGGTATTCACCAAATGCCTTGTTCCTGTCATTGCTTTTTACAGGCATCAGCATCAGTGTATACAGATTTTTTTCCTACCTAGACTATCTACTCATTCAAGCTCCTTCTCCCAGCAGTCTGTTGAAGGATCTCCAGTTTACCAATTGTCTTTTACACAGTCTGAGTTTCACCATAAACCTCTGTGAATCAGACCCGATGCCTTCCCAAGATCACGTTTTCCTCAGATGCAGGCTTCAGCCTGTTCCCGTGCTGGCATCTCTCCCTGCCCCCAAGGTCCTGTCCCTGTCAACCTTTTTCCAGTCTCTTCTTCCTCTATCATGGCCAGGGAATTTCTCAGGGTTCTGGGATTTATGGCATCCACCATTCCCATGCTCCCTCTTGCCAGGCGCCACATGAGGAAGTTTCAATGGTACCTCAAATCGGTGTGGCTCCAACATTACCATTCCCTGGAGTTCCCTTTTCTTCTTTGTTTCAAGCTTGAGATTCAGTGGTGGATTCATCAACTCTCTCTCAACCCAGGGCTTTCCTTTTAAGGTCCAATTTCCTCTCAGGAGCTATTAATGGCTGCCTCAGACATGGGTGGAGGATCTTCTTGTGGCTCACTAAAGGTCCAGAGTCTCTGTCCTCCTCATCAGAGGTCGCACTACATCAATATAAAATAGATGAGGGCTCTGCAAGCTTTCCATTCCCTCTTTCATCCCAGGCTCTGCAAAGTCTTCACAGACAATACCACAGTGATGTGGCATGCCAACAAGTAGGGGGTGGGGGCAGAAGGACCTATCTCCTTTGCTGAACAGCTCTTCAGGTCTGGACTCTAGCTATCCAGTATCAAGTGACTCTTCAGGCGGTTTACATTCCTTCAGAGCAAAATCTCATGGCAGACTCTAGGAAGGTCCAGAACACAAGCTCACGGATGAATGCTTCACAGAGATGTGTCATGGACATTGTCCATCGGTGGGGATAATCCTCATGTTGATCTATTCACCTTCCCTCTGAACAGACAACCTCCTCTATTCTGTTCCAGCGTTCCAAGTCCTCTGACTTGGAAAGCGGACAACCTGTCTTTTCCTTGGAAGGGAATGTTTCTGTATGCCTTTCTCTCCTTTCCTCTGTCACCACAAGTTTGAACAAGATTAGGCAGGACTTTCCCAAAATCTTGTTTGTGGCTCCCTTTTGGCACAGACAGCACTGGTTTTCAACTTCTTTATCACTTGGCCAGGGGCAATTAACCCAAGTTACCTCACCGGGTGTATCTTCTCTCACAAGACAAAGAATCTCTTGTCCACCATCACCTGTCCACTCTTCAAATGACACTGTGGATGACAGGGTTTTCATCCCTTTTAGGCACCTCTTTTCAGTGGATGTGCTCCAGGTTCTTCAGGAGGCCAGGAAACCCACCATCAGAAAATCTTATATGTCCAAATGGAAATGATTTTCTGTCTGGTTCCTCTCTTGCCATCAGGATCCCTTCTCTGTTTTGATTCATTTGGTTCTCTTGTGTGAAATGCTTCATGCCAGGTTGGCATAAAAGTCAGTTAAAGCTCACCTGCCAGCAATTTCTGCTTGTCTGCCTGTAAATCTTCCTCTGGCCTCTAGGTTTGACCTCAAGCAGTTTCTTACAGGTGTCCTTCATATCAGGCCTCCCAGGAAGCCTATTCCACCTTCTTGGGACCTTGATTTTGTCCAAGAAAATCAAACCCAGGCCACTTCTTCAGCTTCCTTACAACATTGTACTTGGAAGACTGTTCTTCTTTTGGCTCTTCTTCTGCCAAGAGAGTGTCTGAACTTCAGGCTCTCATGGCTATTCCTCCTTTTTTGTTTTTCATAGACACATGGTGTCTCTTTGTACGAATCCTTCTTTTATGCCCAAGGTGGTAAATGAGTTGTCCTTTAATCAGTCTGTTTATCTCCCTTCTTTTTTTCCTTCTCTGAAATCTGTCAGTGAAAAGTTTCTTCACACCCTGGATTTGCAAAGACAGCTCAGATATTATTTACATAAAACTAAAGTTATCCACAAATCTGAGCAGCTTTTTGTTTCTTTTCATCCCAGGACTTTGGGTTTGGCTGTTTCTAAGCAAACCATCTCCTTCTGAATTTCTAAGGCCAGTTCCTTTTGCTTATTCTTTTCATGGCAACTCTTTCCTCAACTGTAAAGACACATTCTACTAGGGTGGTTGCCTCATCTGGTGCTTTTTTCAAGGGTTTGGATACCAATCCTAATCTTGAGATTGCTATTTGGTCCTCTGTTCATATACTTACTAAACATTACAAGTCAGACGTTATTTCCAGGGCCAGGGTAGGCTTTCCCAGGGCTATCCTGCATGGGTTTGTAGAAGGGTCTTCTGTGCCTTCCTCCTCTCAGGCTTCCTCTTAAGTTCTTGTATTCTCCTTTAGGCGAAGAATACTGCAACAGTGATATGGAAGGATATAATACAGTTGTGTAAAATCTTACCATAAAGGTAAACGTCTTTCTCTTTACTGTTTCAGTACTCGGTCCCGCCCTCCTTCCCCCCTCTGTCCTAGGTCTTGCCATGTATTTCTGTTGCCCTCTTGGCCTGGGATCCTTTTTCCTTTTAGATGCACATGTTCTTTGTCCCTGAGGGTATTCTGTTCCTCCCGGGGCTCAGAGTGTTTGTGTCCGTACGTCACTTTTATACCTTACACCTTGCACAGGGAGCATATGTATGACATATGATGCCTATTTGACCTAAAGGCTTTGGTATACTGGTTGGATATTGGCCTATCCTTGGCAAAATACCCCTTAGGTGAAGAATGCTGCAACAGTGAAGAGAAGGACATGTAAAGTTATGCTAAGATTTTGCACACCCGTACTTTCAGTTATTTTTGGAAGGAAAAGAGTATTTAAGAGTTTTGTAAGAGGGAGCATGAAAAAACATACAAACTACTTGTATTAATTTCTCTCACTCTTATCAAATCGTTTGAGGACCGGAGTATTAGACTGGCCAAAGAAAACCTCCTTATCTAAAGCTGAATTAAATATTTCTGATTAAACCTCATCAGAAAACTTCTGATTACATACCCAAGCATCTCTCTTCAACACTACAGTAGTATTTGTGCTACTGGAGTAGTACATGCATAATCATACCTACTCTAAGGCGTGTTTTGATACTTGAGAAATGTTAGTAACAGTGGACTTCAGATAGGCATTACCTTCAGAAGGAAGTGTAGCAGATAATTCTCTGAAACTGTTTGCACAAAAAAACAGAAGTTATGTACTCACCATAATGACAGATCCGTGTTGTCTGTCTCTGTTTGGTTCAACCTGTGGGACTTGGAGCTGACTCAGATTTGACACTGACCAATTCCAAAGCCTGTAGCCTGCCCTGGTTCTGATTCCCTTACCTATAACTCCATGCTTCTCTGTCAACACCCCAGATCAAGTTTGCCCCATGAGTCAAAATTTGATGATGCAACATATCCAACTGATCCCCACATCTTCCACAAATGCAAAGAAAACACGCAAGGAAAATGCAACTCTAGAAGAGTTGAATGAAAATCCTCCATTGTCCAGTCAGTCATCACAGAGGGAAAGACTCACCAAATCAGTGATAAGGTCAGGGGCAGGAGGGTGGGGAGGCTGAACCAGAGACAGACAACACAGATCTCTCATTATGGTGAATGCATAACTTTCATATCCGATGTTGTCTGCTCTGTCTGGATGGATTCAACATGTGGGACAGAGTCCCCAGCCAGTAAAATTCCTTGGGGGGGAACTAAGGTAAGATATTCGGCAACACAGCGGAACCAAATGAAGCCCTGGACCTGGACTGAATGTCCAGTTTATAAAGTAACACAAAAGTGTGATGGCCCCCCAAGTAGCAGCAGGGCAAATATTATCCATAGGTACTCTAGAAAGAAAAGCTGTATTCACAGCTACAGCCATAGCTGAATGGCCTTCAGACTTGTGTAGCACAGTCTTGCCCTTTTAAAGAATATGCAAACAAAATACAGTCTGACAGCCACATGGATACAGTTGCTTTAGGCACAGGACAGCCCAGCCTGGATTTTGGAAAGGAGACAAACAGCTGGCTAGATTTTCTGAAAGACATGGTACAGTTGAGATAAAATCTTAGTTGCCATATGCACGTCCAAACAATGCAAAAGGTATTCACCTTTGTTGGAAAAAATGGGAAAAAAAAAACACAGGCAGATGAATGGAACTGTTAAGGTTATTCTTGGAAGCTACCTTAGGTAAAAAGAAAGGGTTCATACAAAGAGAAACCCAATCCTTATGGAACACTAAAGTAAGGGGGGGGGGATCAAGTGCTTGCAATTCTAAAACCCTTCTGGCAGAGGTAATCACCACCAAAAACAAAGACTTCCAAGACAACTGCTTCAAATCCGAGGAGGCACAATGTTCAAAAGAGGACCAGTTAGAACATGAAGAACAAAAGGTAGATGCCAGGGAGGGACCGGATCCCGTACTGCAGGATGAAAAAGAAAAGTACCTTTGAGAGAACCCATGGAAATCTTGAGAGAAGCCAAGGGCATAATATCTCTACCGATATGAAAGTTAGAAATAGCTGATAACTGTACTTTGTCAGTAGAAAAAAACACAGCCTGGACTGAACAACTCATCCAGAAAATCCAAGACTGACTACAAGGGGGCAGAGAAAAGGTCAAGTCCCCAAGCCTCCTCCCACAAAATGAATCTCTTCTATTTACCGGTAAACACTGTGAGGATATCTCAACCACTGCCACCAATTAATCATCATCATCTTCTTTCGGTTGTTCCCGTTAGGGGTCGCCACAGCAGATCACCTGTTTCCATTTCTTTCTGTCCTCTGCATCTTGCTCTGTCACACCAACCACCTGCATGCCCTCTCTCACCACATCCATAAACCTTATCTTAGGCCTTCCTCTTTTCCTGCTACCTGGTAGCTTCACCCTTAGCATATTTTTCCCAATATACTCAGCATCCCTCCTCAGCACATGTCCAAACCAACGTAATCATGCCTCTCTGGCTTTTTCTCCAAACCTTCCAACCTCGGCTGACCCTCTAATATACTTATTCCTAATCCTGTCCCCCCTCGTCACACCCAGTGCAAATCTTAACATCTTTAATTCTGCCACATCCAGCTCAAACTCTTGCCTTTTTGTCAGTGCCACTGTCTCCAACCCATATAACAGAGCTGGTCTCACTACCCTCTTGTAGACCTTTCCTTTCACTCTTACAGGTACTCGTCTGTCACAAATCACTCCTGACATTCTTCTCCACCCACTCCATCCTGCCTGTACTCTCTTCTTCACCTCTCCTCCACACTCACCGTTACTCTGAACTATTGACCCCAAGTATTTAAACTCATCCACCTTTGCCACCTCTACTCCTTGCATCCTCACCATTCCTCTATCCTCCCTCTCATTCTCACACATATATTCTGTCTTATTCCTGCTGATCTTCATTCCTCTTCTCTCTAGGGCATAGCAATTAATTAACTGCCACCAGTTAATATGAGGTAGATATCCCAACCACTGCCAGCAATTAATATGTGCCCCCCGCGCCCTGGCCCAGCAATCAAGGAGCCTCAATCCTCACCACTAACACCAGAGAGGGAATCTCATATATGAGAGGAAAGGATAACAAACACACACTAAGTGCAATTTCCCTTAAGAGCACAAAGAGATCACAGTCAGTCTGGGGCTGGTCGATCCCTTGCTCCCCAGGTCCCCCATAAGGTTCCCCAATGGCACAGCTATAGGGTCCAGATCTCAGCCTAGCTGGGCAAGTTAAAATCTCCAGCAACCCTCTCTGTCCAACCAGTGCTTCGTGTCCCTGCCCAAGTAGCTGACACACACACACTTTGAGATAAGAGTTTATACAACCACACAGACACTTCTGGGAAAGGCTGGCACAGGTTCTCCAGCTGTGCCCCTTTTACCCAGACTATATGGTAATATCACTGGCCACCACCCAGCTAATATTTATCAGCTACTCAAAGGCCCTTAAAAGGGTGTCCAATTATTACTGTGCAATATTATTATCCAACTGGTAGTACAGCCCCGGGCTAAAGCTACAGGAGTGGCTTTGTACAATTTTACCAAAGGCATGCAAGTACTCTTAAGAGCTTAAATTATCTCTACACAAACCAGCCACAGTTAAAAGGTTTTAAAATATTTAATAATAAATAATTAAAACCACAAGACAATACTTTCTACTATACAGTCAGTGCTAGTCAAGAGTTCAAAGATCACACAGAAATACTTAAAATAATTCAGTAGTACAGTTCTGACATCACAGAAAAATACAGTCTAGTTTCTAGCGATCTCTAATAAAAAACACAAGTCTAAGATAACTTACATAAGACAACAGGCAGTGCAGTGAGTTGGATGATCTAGACAAAAATGCTGATTCTCTCTGTTTAAATTGCTATTGCAGTTCTGATAAACATTACATCTTTCTTTCACTTTCCTAGTGTTCCAAGGCCAACAGAAACTGCATCTACATTATTTTACACTTAGGCAGAAACCAGGGCAATAAAAATACATTTGCATGTTTAAATCTAGCAATCTAACTCTTGGTTAAAACAACAGAAAGAATGTGCTAGACCAGACGGAATGACTCCGAATCTTTAACTTCAAAGGACAGCATGAAGTAATTTTAATTTAAAAGGACAGGCAAGAAATGCTTGACTTAGCTTTCTTTACAGCAGATGGCAATGTTGCTACATTGTTTTAAGTTCAACATTTCACAGCATATTCTTTCATTTAAGAAACCAAGTTTGTATTTCAACATTCATATTTACAAATGATAGAATTCTATCTGGCTAGGCTGGCAGCCTTCACAAACACTTTTCTTGTAGATTTGTTCCGAGAAGAGGACACTATATGAACAACCGCCTGCAAAGTCTTGGGATTCCTGGCCATCAAAGGAACTGGAGGAACCATGTGGTTAACTTGAGACTGAAGATTGGGTGATCCAGACTGGTTGGATGAGAGCTGATATCCGGAATGGGATCCAACAATCAAGGGTGGTGTTTCAGAACAAGCTAAAGGAAGGAGCATAAAGGAGACCCAGGGGCCAAGCAAAGGTCAGTGTGTCTCTGGATAGCTGTCCCAGAGGGGGAGCAATGGTGCAACAGCTGCCGCACTTAGTGCTGGACGGGGAGACAAACAGGCCACAACATGGATTGCGCGAGTGCCAAAAAATCTGAGCTGCCACTGCCAGATTTAGGGAACAATTGTGAGGCAATAAAATGCTCCTGCTGTCAGCCAGGATGTTGTACTTCTCCAGGATATGTGTTGCCACTGGAAACCGCTGGGAGGAGACCGCCCACTGTCAAACTCTCATGGCCTCCCAACAAAGAGGGTAAGAATGTATTCTCCCCATTTTATGAGAAACCAGACAACAGACATGTCCATCTGTACCACAATCACACCCCTGGGTAGGTCGTCCTGAAAAGCCTGCATTGCTAGGAAGACTGCTCTCCTCTCCAGAACACTGATGTGAATTTCAGCTTCTGTGGACGAAAAGCACTCTTGAACTGTCTTCCCTTCAATATGCACCCCTCACCCCAGGAGGGAGGCATCCATGGAAACCGAAGCCAAAGGAGAAGGAATTACAAGCAGTCTCCCTTGTATTACTAATAGAGACTATAAACACAACTGAATCTGCTTGTGACAGGCTGTGTTGGGAAGTTCAATGGATGTGTTAGGAGGGACCACTGAATGGCCAAAGTCCATTGCAGGGCCCTCATGTGATATATGGATACAGGGAACAGTCCTATCGACACTGCCATATGTTCCAGAAGCCTTAGAAGTGCATGTGCTGGAGGTTTGGGAATTGCAAGCACTAACTGGGCCTGAGCTCAAAGACCGAGCACTCTGGAGCTTGGAAGCCTGGCAATTTGATGGCCCATGTCCAGATGACACCCTATGAACTCTAAGACTTGTACAGGCTGAAGGCCTGATTTGGGGTAATTGACTGTGATGCCTAAGTTGTCATATTGTTAGAGCAAGGAATCCCTGGCTGAAATCAATGACGCCTTTGCAGGGGTGGTTAACAGCCCATTGTCCAAGTATGGAAAGACCTGAAATCCATGCAGCCAGAGCCAGGCTGCGACCACTGCCATGCACTTGCTGAATACCCGGAGAGCTGTGGTGAGACCAAATGACAGGGTCCTAAACTTATAGTGACTGACTCCCAGACGGAAGCGATGGAAGCTTCAGGAAGACCGATCTATACTGATGTGATGGTAGGCATCCTTGATGCCTATCAAGCACATCCAATTATCCTTCCTCAAAACAGGTAATATGGACTGCACCATGACCATCCGAAATGTGGTCTTTTAGATGAACTGTTTAGTTTGCGTAAATCCAAGATTGGTTTGAAGTCCTTTGTCTTATTTGGTACTAAAACAGTGTGGAATAGACCCCAGATCATACCTGGTCTGGTTGGACTCCCTGAATGACTTGATTTGTGAGCAGCTTTTGGATCTCCACCATTGTGTAAAGTCTCTGATGGGGTGTAGTTAAGAGCCCTCAAAGCAAATAAGACATAGGATCACTTCCCTAATCAATCCAACACCGAAGACTCCCTGTTGGGGGGGGGGGGTGAATCGCGGAGCTCTCCTCAGAAATCTTTTTGGTGGCTTCTGCCACCACAATCGGATTGATAGCCTAGCCCTAGGTCCAGTAAGGGCCGTCTTTGGGAGGGGCAAGAACTTTGTCTGGCTTCCTAGAAATAGGTTCTACTGTGTCGGGTTCCTTCCACATCCTCCTAGATACTAGGTTTATAAGGGCATCCGGAGGGCGAACCACCCAGGGTGTGGATGGGCCTATGCCAGACTCCTCCAGAAAAGCTTAATCCTCCAGAGAGCGGATTTTGGTGGTCCAGCCCCCATGCCGGCAATGCAGCTGCAACGAATCGCCAAAGGTGGCATCATCACACGGGGACTTGGGGAAACCGTGTCCCTCCTCAAGGTCAGCAACTTTGGTGAGGGACCCCTTCAGGGAATCCAAGTGCACTTTCTCTTCCCCAAAATCTCCTGCTCTGAGGAAGGTGGAGAAGAGGGGGAAGAGATGGGTAGCCCTGTCAAGGGGGCAGCCTGTAGGCTGGTTGATGCAGGCTGGCCTTGAGCAGACTAATGACTGGCCAGAAGAACAGATGAAAACTGTGAAGAGGTGCCAGCTGGAGACATCTTACCCTTCTCTCTGGAAGAGAACAACCTCTAAACAATGCAAAAGACTGAGGTGGAGGCAGGTCTCCCAAGTCTGAGGATCCTGGAACCTGAGGGTATAGAAGACAACTCCAAACCCAAGGGAGCAGTGGTTAAACCTGACATTGTGATTGGAGTCAAGCTGTCTGAAGATGAATCTCTGAGAGGGAGTGACAATCCTAAAGCAGGAACTGTCAACCCCCAACCTGGACACTCCAGCCTTAGCACCACTGCTCCGAAGTGCTGACAGCCCCAAACAAGTTGGGGTTGAGGCTAAAAGGAACAGTATGAAGTCAAAGACTGCCAGGCTGTTGGATCCCATCAGGAGGGTGGAAATTGAAACACCCCTGAAGACTTCAAATCCAAAGGGGCTGAGGGACGAAACATGAATGATGGAGCTGAGGGTTCCCAGAGGGGTATAAGTCCTAACTGCATCTGTGCCTGCAAAGAGGACTTCATCAGCTGCTCCAGGTCAGACTGTTTGATGCTGCCCACCAACCTCGGTGACCAGACAAATGAGGCCACAGAGGATGGCTTCGAGAGTCCATGTGAAGTGGACCCCACATGCCTGATATGAACTGGGAAGTCTGTGAATTGGGGTGGAGATAGGGAGGAATCTGGCAACTGAAAAGGAGAAGTACAAAGGGAAAAGAGGGACACTACCCTAATCAAAGGTGCCCCCTTGACCTGAAAGGGGCTCGGAGCTGGAGATGTAATTTTAGTCCTTTTTGGCGCTGAAGGTGATCGGCTCTGAGACATTGGATCTGAAGTTGATGCTGATGTTACCTGGGAGGATGAAAATCAAGGGATGCTCAGACCTGGAGTACCCAAGGGAGCTGGCCGAAAGGTGGAGGCTGAAGAAGACCTTTGCATTCCCTTTTAGAATGCCTAGAGATTCGAAGCCAAGGCTTCTTAGACTCAGTCTTGGGATCCAGGGGAGAAGCCCTGGAAGCAGAAACAGAACTAAAACAGCTAGCGAACAAATGCTCTTTCAACATGAACTTGGCCTTGTGCTTGTTAACAGCACCCAAGCTAAAGCTCTCACAGATGGACCATCCAGAGTTCAAATGCTCCACACCCAGGCAGTAAATACATTTAAGGTGTTCATCCAAGGGGGGCAGTTTGTGCCCGCAGGAGTTGCACTTCTTAAACTCCATGTCCATCCTACCACAACACACACACACACACACACACACACACACACACACACACACACACACACACACACACACACACACACACACACACACACACACACACACACACACATGACAAGGCAGTAAAACAGTAAAACCTAAAGAGGAAAAAGGCAGGGATGAGAAAGAGAGAAAATATCTAAGCTACACAGCCTAATGACCTATGTCAACCTAATAGAAAAAAGCTAACCGCTATCATATTGGGCAAGGGAAAAAAAGATCTCACCAATCCTATACTAAGTTCTTTGACAGATTTGAATCGCCAAGCCGAGCCAAAGAAAAAACTGCAGACATTAATGGCTGCAAAGTAGAAGCGGGGAGTTATGGGTAAGGGAGGCGGAGCCAAGGCAGGCTAAAGGCTTTGGAATTGGTTGGTGTCGGATCCGAAATCCTACAGGTTGAATCCAGATGCAGCAGACAACATCGGATGAATAAATTTCCACATACGACTCTGATACTTAAGAATTCTATATGCCAAAGTGGAAAAAACAATATACTCTAATCAAATCTAGCCAATAACTTTCCTTCTTTGTTCACAGAAGAAGAATTGAAAGAAACAGAGTCTACTCCCAACTGGTGAAGATGTCAGACTTGAGGTGGGAAAACAAATGTTTGTTTTAGAAACTCTGTAAAGTCTATCTGTCTTTTTGGGAACTGGAGGTTGAGAATCAGGATTATAACAGACAGCATTAAATAATCCTCCAAGGTGGTCACAACAGAAGGAATGGGAATAGAAAGAGGCACATCTACTTGCAACATATCATAATATCTCCTCAGTTCTGGGGTAACATCCACCTCTTCCCATAAAAAAACTAATTCATCCTGGCTATTGTCTGAGAAAAGGAAAACTTCTAGTTTTGAGATTTGGACTTGGGAGTTTACAGGAGGAAAAGAAGCCCTGTACCTGTCTAAGTCAGAATCCTCTCACATGTTTTCCTCAAGAATATCTCTGCTAGCATTGTTTTCAAATAAAGGTATTTAGAGCACCAGGATTAGCAGCTTGTAAAAAACTGATTGGCTTAGGTAAGAAAATCATCTTTTCTAACAGACATCATGTATTAAGACGAAGACAGATTCAGATAAGGCATTTATAATCTGTTTAGATGTCTCTTTCCCTGGCTATACCAAGCAACATCTCCTAGACTGTCTTCCTGATCCAGAATAGGTGGTTCATCCATGCCCGGTTCAGACAATGAAACAGCCAAAGAGAATGTAGCTAATCCCTGGTTTCTGGTGGCTGAAAGGACTATATCACAGGGAGTGGGACAGGTAAGTAAGTGGTCTGAGGAATGACTAATGGCCATTATAGATTCACCCACCATCAGCTGAGGTGTTGACCGAACTGACAGTGTTGACAAAGGCTCTTTGGTAATTTTTTTTCCTTTCTAGGTACATCGGGAGATGGAATTGCTGGAGCGGGATAAATATACATGCTGTAACTGAGGAGGATGTCTGAAAGGCAGTACCCTTTGTTGGACAGAGTCAATTGGAAGGCAAGTTGTCAAAAAGTGTTTACAAGCAGCACACTTACACTCACATACACAGTCCCTAATTACAGTAATGCATAAGCAGTACACTAAATTAATGTCAGAAAAAACACTTTTTCAAAAACTCAGTCTGACTGAAAAAAATGGCAGGTATATTGTCACAGAGTTTACACAAACACTGGCATGCCCCATAATAATACCTGCCCATATAAAACAGTTTTCAGCATTAAACCTTTCATTAAATAACAAAGTTTACAAACGCAGTACAGTTGTCTCACAAAAACAGTTCCCAAAACTGTTTAGAGGTAAAAATAGTGGCCCCTAAAAGGAAATTTCCAATACTGGAAAGAATACTAGGTTTCTTAAAGTGGAAATACTGTTAAAAGCCTTATTTAAAAATACCATTTTTAAAGATCAATTTTCTGTGTAGAAAAGATCTCCACTGGGGACTTATCCTCCAGATATGAAGCTGAAGACTGGCTGCTGCTCTTGTGAAGCCTTTGAGCTGCTTCTTTACAAGGCAGCAATAAATTACTGAACAAATCTTCACTCTTGACTGCTGATTTTCCTGCACAAGGCTGACCAATTAGCAGGCAAAATGAAGGTGTGGTAGGAAGGCAGAATGTTTGCAAGCTAGCTGATTGTTGTATCCTCCAGGCAGGACACTGCCCCTATAGCCTAAAGCCTACTGCAGCAGTAGGAATGATGAACATTGATAGATGTGACAATAACAATATCAAACTTGTACACAAATTATGGAGTTGATTCAGCAAAAAAAGAAGTTATGTCTTACCATAACGTTCCATCTGTTTTGTTGAGCTTCGTTCATTCATTACTGATGGGTTATCAGTTCCGTCCTCGGAACCGAGCCGGCCAATATCAAGCTCACGTCAGCCAAAAACCCTCGAGCCAAGGTCCTACCCAGAATGCTCTGCTCCCTGTTACCTCAGATTGAGTTTGCAAGTTGACAGACAAAAGTAGTGGCTACCTTTGGTCATAACAGACCTACAAGAAAGGAGTACATGAGATAAACCAAGAACCTCCTGAAGGGGGACGGAGGGTGGGAAGTAATGAATGAACGAAGATTAACAACACAGATGGAACGTTATGGTAAGATATAACTTATTTATCTGATGTTGTTAATCTAAGTTCATTCCTTACTGATGGGACAGAGTCCCTAGATACCTGTATTCCTGGGTGCCCTCATGGAAGGACATTCCTGAGCACCATGGAGCCAAAGGAAGCTTTACCTCTGGAGGCCAGTCCAATTTGTAATGAAGAATAAAAGTATGAGGTTTGGCTCACGTTGCAGCTGAGCAAATATCATTGAGGGAAGCCTTAGCATGGAAAGCTGCTGAGTTGCCATAGATCTTGTAGAATGTGCTTTGACTTTATGAGGCAAGGTGAGATTGTATTTGTTGTAGATAAAAGTGATACAACTTCTCTACCATGAAGCCAATGTAACTTTTGAAACAGGATGACTCCGTCTAGGTCCAGAAAAAGGCAGAAAGAGTTGGTCTGATTTACGGGTAGATTTCGTTCTGTCCAGATAAAATCGTATTTGCCTATGAACATCCAAGGAGTGCAGGCAATACTCTCCCTTGTTAGAATAGTTAGGAAAGAACACTGGGAGATCAATAGACTGGTTGATAGATCGTTCTGACACCACTTTTGGTAAAAAAGTAGTACTGGTTCTCAGTGATACCCTATTCTTATGGAAGATAAGATAGGGAGGTTTGATGCATAAGGCCTGAAGTTCTGACAATCGCCTGGCCAATGTGATTGCAATCAGAAACAAAGTTTTCCAAGAGAGATATCTTACATCACAAGAAGATGCAGGTTCAAAGGGTGGAGCTATTAAAGCTTGCAGAACCCAAAGCCAAATCCCAAAGTTGTACGGGTTCTCTAAAGGGAGGTTTTAGGTAGATAACCCCTTTCAAGAAAGTCTTACAGAATCTGTGTGACATAAGTAAAGAATCTTGAAAACCAATATGAAAACTTCAGATGGCAGCTAAATGTACACGAATAGTAGAGGCAGACAGCCCAGACTGGAAAAGATGTGATAAGTAATCCAATACCACCGAGACATGGGCTGACAAGGGTTCTATTTGTTTATCTGCTGTCCATAGAGAGAACCTCTTCCATTTGTTAAGATAGATTAGTCTGGTGGACGATTTATGAAATGCAATAAGAATATTGCGCACAGAGAACAAAAGATTTTCATGCCTGGCAGTCACAGGAAGTGGAGAAACCAAGCTGTCAGTTTTAGGGTTGTTAGATTGGGGTGAATCACACCCTGTGGATGGGAGATCAAAGTTGGGGATGGATTGAGGATCCACGGTTGATCTAGAGGTGAGGCCAAAGGAAGGGAAGACTTGTCGAGGCCAATATGGAGCAATGAGGATCACTTTGCTCTTCAACTGTCGTGCTTTCTTTAGAAATTGGGAGATGAGGGGGAGAGGAGGATAGGCATAAACAAGACCCGAGGGCTAAGCGTGGACTACAGCGTCCCTTGGTGACCGTCCCTGAGGGGGGATCAGGGGAAAGTAGTTGTTGCACTTGTAGTTGGTCTGGGAGGCAAATAGATCGCAGCAAGGCTGGCCCCAGTGGTTGAAGATTTTTGCCGCTATCAGAGGATTGAGGGACCACTCGTGAGGTTGTAGAATGCACCAGCTCAATTTGTCCGCTATCACGTTGGAGCTCCTGGGAATGTGCATTGCAATCAGAAATAAGATCTGGTGACCCCTTGTTTGTTGATGTACCAGACCACCGACATGTTGTCTGATTGTTTCGTAGTACTCCCTGACGGGACTGAAATGCTTGCAATGGTAGAAGCACCGCCCTTAGTTCCAGGACACTGATATGCAAAAGGCCCTCTGTCTCTGACCAGGTGCCTTGGACTGAGCTTCCCTGACATAGCCCCACCCAGTCAGGGAGGCATCCGTGGTCACCGTGGCTATCGGCTGATGGGGGTTGAAAGGGCGAGACCATTGTCGGGGATTTCGAGACGTCCACCAGAGTAAATCTTGCTTGCATCTCTGAGTTACACTTATTTGAAAAGACAAAGGATGTTGTAGAGGGTACCACTGAGTGACAAGCAGGCACTGAAGAAGTCTCATGTGGAACCTGGCTAGAGGAACGATGGTAATCGAAGCTACCATTGACCCCAATAGTTGAAGTACAGATCGAGCTGGGGATTTGTGGTGACAGAGCAGCGGTTGAACTTGTTGTCTTATTCTCTGAAGTCTGTGTTCTGGAAGGGATACTGTGCAATTTCTCATGTCCAACAGTACCCCTATAAATTCCAGACTGAGTTGGGGTTGTGTACGATTTTTCCCAGTTTATAGTGATTCCCAGGCTTTGAGCTGTTAAGAGAACTGCAGGGCTTCTTCCAGTAGATGCTTGGTGGAGGCGGTAAGGAGCCAGTCGTCTCGATATAGAAACGCCAGGAATCCTTGAAGTCGCAAGTGAGTGATAACCACTGCCATGCATTTTGTGAACACTCTGAGGGCTGTAGAAAGACCGAAGGGCAGGGCTCGAAACTGGTAGTGACTGGCTCCTATATGGAAGTGGCAGTATCTTCTTGAGCATTTGTCCATTTTTATGTGGTAATACGCATCTTGAAGATCTACAGAACACATCCAATCATCTTCTTCCAGAAGAGGAAGGATAGACTGAACCCTGACCATCCGGAATTTCTTTGTTTTTACAAATTTGTTTAGTGTACTGACATCCAGAATTGGTCTCCTGTCCCCTGTCTTTTTTGGCACTAAAAAGAACCTTGAGTAAAATCCGGATTGGTCTCCAGTCCCCTGTCTTTTTTGGCACTAAAAAGAACCTTGAGTAAAATCCGGATCCTATCTGGTCTGGGGGGACCGTCTGGATGACTCTTTTTTTGGAGCAGCTTTTTAATTTCACGTGCTGCTGTTTCCCTTTGACTGGGTAGAACATCGGGTAACACTCTTGATGCGACTGGGCAAAGATGGAAGGGGATGTGACAGCCTCTGGATATAATCCGTTGTACCCAAGAGTCGGTTATCTTTTGCCACGCAGCGGAGTACAAGGAGAAACGACCCCCAGACCGCTTCCAGAGGTGAGCAGTAGGGCAATGCTTCAGGAGCGCTGATAGGGTAGGCCAGAGAAAGAATCTCTGGAACCCTTGTTTCGCAGACCTCCTCTGCCTCGAAAGGGGCATCTTCCATTGGAGTTTCCCCCTCTGCCTCTAGGGGAAAACTCGGCATGTGCATCCCAGAAAGAACCCTGTGATTTCTTGTGCCAGATCTTTCTGCTCTTCTGATTTCTGGAATAGAATCGCTGAGGAGTAGAGTGTCTGAAACCAATGGCAGACAAGGTCTTGCCATCTTGTTCGCACCGTGCCAGCGTATCCTTGACTTTAGGGCCAAACAAAGATGCGGCCTCTATGGGGGCATTCATGAAGGAAGCCTTAAAGGAGTCCGCAAAGTCACAAAGGCACATCCAAGCATGTCATCTGGTGACTATACCTGTGCCTGCCGCTCTAGCCGCCCCTTCCATTGCGTGAGAAATAAGATGCATGGAAGAGTTGGAAATGGACTCTAGGGTGGCTATCTGAGAAGCCACATTAGCACGGACTTCGTCAAAAACAGCTCCTGCCAAGGTTTCAGAGAGCTGGTTGATAAGATCTTGCTGAAGCCTGGTAAAATGTGCCAAATAATTCAAAGACCTTACAGCGAAGGTCGATGAAGCAAACACACGCTTCCCTAATCTGTCAATTGCCCGGCATTCCTTGTTGGGCGGATGGACAGTTTGTCTCTCTTCTGCCAAATCCTTCTTAATAGCAGCTGCCACCACCATAGCATCTACTGAAAGACCACATGACCAGTGGGGGTACTCCGCGGGGGTGATAATATTTTATCTAGCATCTTAGGTATCATTTCCATGGTATCAGGAGCCTTCCATGCGAGCTGCACGATGTGCTGGATGAGCTCATCGGCAGGCAGGGTGACCCAGGAGGAAGGGGGCCAGGCACGAAAAGCCTGCAGGAATACATACTCCTCAGAGGAAGGATTAGAGAGCTTCCAGTCACCCCTCTGTCTAAGGATCTTGAGGATGTCACCAAAGGACACCTCATTAGAGGGTGACCGTGGGGACTCTTCCCCATCATCAAAATCCGTATCTTCAGTCAATGACTCCTCAGTGGAGTCCATGTGTTTCCTCTTACACGATGCTATGCGGGGTGCTTCCTTAGTGGGAGGTTCTGGGGAAGACTGCAAAGAGGGGGTCTCCTGAGGAGGAGAGAAGTGAGGCTCTTGTGCCCGGTGTCCAGGGAGTTGAAGTTTGTGGCAGTTGTGGCACAGAGGGGGGAGATGACTCCAACAAACGAGCTTTGCCAGCGGAGGCAAGTGCCCTCTCCATGACCTGGAAGGCTGTCCCGCCCAAGGAGGGATGGGAGCCCGGAACACAGCATGCAACCTCGGAACCAGGGTCACACCCTGCCCTGATGAGCCCACCCCCAGAACAGGAGCCTCAAGAGGACCGTGAACCATAAGAGAGAGACAGCAACCCTGGAATGTGCCATAGAAAAAACTGGCGTGGACCCAGGAATGCCTTCCCCAACGGCACAGCCACTGGCCTGAGAAGAGCCCAATGCCCAGTGCACCGAAGGCCACAAGGACGACTCTGGTTCCAAAGTGAGATCCACTATTGGAGTCGGACGGAGGGAAGCTGCTGTCGGAGTAATAGGCTTTGAGACTTGAGTGGAAGAAGTCGAAGGAGGAGTATATGTTGGGGTTTGAGGCAAAATACACTCACCTGAATGAGGGAATGGAGACTTCGACAGTTGAGAGAGACCTCTGACCACAAGCAACTGGTCAACAAGCCGCAACACATCCTGTTCAGAAAGACTCTTGGTTGACCTCATGGAGAAGGCTGATGGCAATTCTGGCTTTTCCAGGAAATGACTATACTAACTGCTTGCAAAATGATCCAATGAAGGGAAATATTTGGTCCTTGCTAATTCAACAGGTGCAGAGCTCGGAGCCGAGAAAGTCTGCACCAAAGAAAATGGTGTGGAAAAGGTCTGCACAGAAGATGTCAGTGCCGTGGTAGTTGAAGGTGTCTGCACCGTAAGACAAAGGTCTGCCCCGAAGGGTGCGGTGACGTAGTGGAAAGTGTCTGCACCGGCAATAAGGATGGTGCTGAGAAGGACTGCACTGAAGTACATGTCGGTGCTAAAAAAGTCTGCACTGTGGAGTACAGAAGAGTCATACTTGGAACCGAAGGTGACTATACCAACGGTGCCGAAGGGGACTGAACCTGTACTGACGGTGCCGTTAGGGGTTGCGACAGAACTGTCAGAACCGTAGTTGTCTGCACCGGGGACTCCAGTGCCGAAATCGATAAATGAAACATGGCTGTAGTCAGGATCATTTGGGGCGGTGCCGAGCCTGGATTCGACAGGGTCACAGGTGGCAGCGCTGGAGTAGTAATCAATTTCACTTTCTTGAGAGTCGACTCCCTACGATCTCCAGTGGGAGAAGAAGGGAGTGACTTCAATGAAGAAGAGGAAGAACACCTCTTGTGGGGTTTAACAGGAGGGGGTGAGCCCTCCAACCCAGAAATAGCCTCAGAGAAAGGAGACTTGAGGAGACCTTTCAAAATTAACTTATTCTTCCTCTCATTGAGAGTCCTGGTAGAGACGTTTTACAGATCCCACACAGAGGATCTACAGTCAAGTGGGAGACATTAAGACAGTAGACACATAAGTCATGGCCATCGGAAAGTGGTAACTTACAGCCACAATCCATGCACTGCTGGAAACCAACAGAACTTTTCTTATCTGACATAACTGTTGTGGAGAAGAAGCACAGTAGCAAAAGGAAGAATAACGGCTACCCAAGAAAAGGGTAAAAAGAGAAAAGGAAGGATTACCAACGATGGTAATGGAGAATTACCACAAGATTAGAAAAGAGGGAAATAAAGGGAAACGACTAAAGGGAGAGAGTCTATAGTGTGCGATAGAGTAGGAAAATATTAGAATAAAGTTTTGAGAAAATTTTAGAGTAATAATATATAAATGGTCAAAAAATTAGACACTTAGCTGAGAGAGTGGCTTGACAATGCTGTTCAGCAACATGGCAAACGAGATCTGAGGTAACAGGGAGCAGAGCATTCTGGGAAGGACCTTGGCTCAAGAGTTTTTGGCTGACGCGCGCTTGATATTGACCGGCTCGGTTCCGAGGACGGAACCGATAACCCATCAGTAAGGAATGAACGAAGATTAACATCATCAGATTAATGGTTCTGTATTTCTAGACAAGATATAACAGCAAACAGTTGAGTAGCAATGGGGGCTACTAATGCTCCCAGGTTGGTTTTAGCATACTGGATAACCTATTTTGTAAAGTAATGGTATTCTGGAGCAATGTAAAATGTTTTTACTACTTTACTGACTATTTTTTTTTTTTCACCTGGAAGGGAACATGATGTAAGCTTGATATGTTCATACAGTATCTGAAGAGGCCTACGGAATTTTTAAAACCGACTCCAAATGTGGACTTGAATCTCACTGTGTTTCTTTATGTGGTGACACTGTGTTTCTTTATGTAGTGATTAGTGGAAAGGAAGGATAAAGCATAATTACCATTGGTTTACACAGACAACCAACATCTAGTAACAGACTTTTATATTTTATTAACAATCAATCAAAAAAGATGAAAAAGAAGTTATGTACTCACCATAACGTTCCATCTGAGTAGTTATACTTCATTTTCTGCAACCTATGGGTATTCGGATCCATATCGGATCCAAGCCGGCAACATTTTATCAAGCATCTGCTCCAAGCTCCTCCCCTTACCCATAATCCCTCACCTCTCCTATCTTCCCTCAGATCGAGTTTGCCACAAACCAAACTATTAGCAACTCTATAATGTTAACGTAGAACAAGTTTGGGGGAGGGAGGGAGGGACGGTTGCAAAAAATGAAGTATAACTACTCAGATGGAACGTTATGGTGAGTACATAACTTCTTTATCTGAAACAGTTAATTTATCTGCAACCTGTGGGACAGAGTCCCCAGCTACCAAAACTCCTGGGAATCCCTCATGGAAGGATATTCCTGAGCACTGCAGAGCCAAAGGACGCTCTCCCTCAAGAGATCAAATCCAACTTATAGAGAGTGATGAATGTATGTGACCTTGCCCAGGTCACTGCTGCACAGATATCATCCAGAGAAACCCTAGACCAAAAAGCAGCAGAAGTTGCCATAGATCTGGTGGAATGGGCTTTAATAGGACCAGGTGGGGATAGGCCTTTATCCCTATCGACTTGCAGTATACATTGTGTAATCCACCTGGCTAAGGAGACCTTGGAAATGGCCTTGCCCAAAAAGGGTCTAGAAAAGGACATGAATAATTGGTCAGACTTACGAAATTGCTTAGTCCTGTGTAGATAGAAACAAAGCTGTCTATGAACATCTAGCAAGTGCAGCTTATATTCACCCTTGTTCTGGAAATTTGGAAAGAATACAGGCAGATTAATCATCTGGTTAATGTTAGATTCAGAAGCCACCTTCAGTAAGAAAGAAGGGTACTTGTGAAGCGAAACCCTGTCTTTATGAATAATCAAGTAGGGGGGAATGGCAGACAAAGCTTGGATCTCAGAAACCCTTTTAGCAGAAGTAATGGCCACTAAAAAGGCTGTCTTCCAGGACAGAACTTTTAAGTCTACTGACACTGCTGGTTCAAAATGGGGTGCCACCAATGCCTGCAGAACTAAGGTAAGGTCCCAAGGAGGGACGGAATTCTGTACCTATTAGAAAGGCCTTGCACAATCTCAAGTAGGCCAGAGCATTAAAATTTTCGCCAATATGAAAATTAGATGCGACTGCCAGTTGTACTTTCACTGTGGAGGAACTAGCCCCTTGTTGAAAAATATATGACAAAAACTCCAAGACTGCAGGAACTGGGGCAGTAAATGGATCTATGTTTCTCTGAGAAGCCCAAATAGAGAAGCGGTTCCATTTTCTGCGATAAACCTTCCTAGTGGAAGCCTTGAGGGATGCCACCAGAATACACTTTACTGAAGATGATAAACCAGGAGTCCTAGCGATCAGGGGAACTGGAGCAACCAAGCTGTCAGCTTGAGGCTGTCCAGGTCGGGCAGACTGATGCCCGAGGGATGGGATATGAGATCCGGGCAGGGATCTAGAATCCATGGAGGAGTTAGAGCATGAGACCAGAGGAAGGGGAACCACACTTGACGAGGCCAGAATGGGGTAATGAGGATCACTTTGCACCCCAGTCCGATATGCTTTCTGAAGAAACTTCGGAATTAGAGGTAGCGGGGGATAGGCATACAGTAACCCGGGACACCAAGCATGGGCTAGAGCATCTCTGGGGGAGTCCCCTGGGGAAGGGATTAGAGCAAAGAACTCTCTGCACTTCGCGTTGCAAGAAGATGCGAAGAGATTGCAGCAAGGGTGACCCCACGCTAGGAAGATCTCCTCTGCTACTGACTGTTTCAGAGACCACTCATATGGGATTAGAATAGCCCAACTCAATCTGTCCGCTAAAATTTTGGAGCGGCCAGGGATGTGCGTTGCAATCAGAAACAGACTGGTGAAAAATCACCCACTTCCACACTCTCATGGCCTCACGGCAGAGAGGATAAGATCTGGTCCCTCTTTGTTTGTTGATGTACCACACAACGGACATGTTGTCCGACTGAACTGCAATCGTCCTCGTGATCCATACAGGGTAGTCCATGGGGACATCAAACCAAGACCACTGAACTGCCAAGGTCCACTGAAGCACCCTCATGTGAAGGCGCGCACATGGTAAAATTGAAATTGCTGCTGCCATGGAACCTAGGGTGCGGAGAATGTCGCTCGCCATTAGTGTCCTGGGGCTGAGGATCACTGACACATGGGCCCGTAGGTTCTGGATCCTGCCCTGAGTGAGAAAAACTTGTAAAAGTAGAGTGTCCAACCGTGCCCCTATGAATTCCAAGGTCTGTGTCAGATTTAGGCGGGACTTGGAGATGTTGATGGTGATCCCTAGATTGACTGCAAGATGCATGAAGGAGTCTCTGGCCACTGGAAATGATTGGTTCCCAGCTGGAAGCGAAGAAATCTCCTGGAGCTTCTGCAAATCTTGATGTGGTAGTAAGCATCCTGGAGGTCTATCGAGCACATCCAGTCGCATCCTCGGAGATAAGGTAGGATGGACTGTAAGGTGACCATCCAGAATTTCTGCTTGGCTACAAACAGGTCCAATATGGGTTTGAGGTCTCAGTCTTTTTTGGCACTAAAAAGAACCTGGAGTAAACGCCTAATCTGGACTTATCTAGGGGGACCGATTCGATGGCTCGAATGTAAAGCAGCTTTGAAATTTCATGTGCTGCGGCCTCCCTTTGAGCGGGTGGGACATCCGGGAGGCGCTTTGATTGTATAGGTGGGGCGATGAATGGGATGGAGTATCCTCTGGATATTATTTGGAGCACCAAACAGTCTGTCCTGATGGACTCCCAAGCCGTTAGGTGCAATGACAATCTCCCCTCAGGGTTGCTGTGCGGGTCGGTCCGAGAAGGTCTCCCTCGACCCAAAGTTCCTCGGACTCCCTCTGCTTCTGGGGCGGCATCTGTCCTGTCCCCCTCTGCCTCTAGGGGATGAGTTGTCCTGAGTGTTGTGGGAAAACTGAGATTTTGGAACCACATCTTCTTCTGCCCTCTCTGATTCCTAGAAAAGGATCTTTGAGGGCTAGAAAAGCGGACTCTGATGGCAGACAGAGTCTTCCCATCCTTCTCGCTCTGGACTAAGGTGTCACGAACTGTCTTCCCAAAAAGGGAGGAACCGTCAAAGGGAGCATTCGTGAAAGATGCCTTGAAGGGATCCATGAATTGACAGAGTCTGAGCCAGGCATGCCGCCTCATAGCTACGCCAGTCCCAGCCACCCTAGCAGCTCCTTCTGTGGCATGGGAAAGAAGACGCATGGACGTGTTAGAAACGGCTTTCAGAGTCGACATTTTCGCCGGGAACAGCCACTTGCCCACTGGCGACAAGAACTCTAGGGGCGACACAGTGAATTCCGTGACCAAGTCTCGCTGGAGTCGAATGATGTGTGCCAAATAATTCAGCGCTCGTATGGAAAATGTCGCTGAAGAAAAAACTCACTTCTCAAAGCGGTCCACCGCCCTAGACTCTTTGTCCGGAGGGTGGACCGAAGAACTTTCCTGAGTCAGTTCTCTCTTGGTGGCAGCCGCCACCACCACAGCATCCACAGGGGATCCCCTGTACCAAGCCTGTCTGCCTGTGGGAAGAGACAGGATCCTGTCTGGGCATTTGGGTATTGGCTCTATGGTGTCAGGCTCCTTCCATGCCCATGTGGTGATAAGACCCACTAATGGATCTGCAGGAGGGGATACCCAGGATGTAGATGGGCCCATGCCAAAGGCCTCCAAGAATACTGTCTCGTCCGTTGAGGGTTTTGGGGCTGACCAACCTCCCCTCTGGCGGAGGACCTCCATGATGTCTCCAAAGGAGACATCCTCGGGAGGTGACCTGGGGGAACCCTCACCTTCATCCAACTCCGTATCTTCTGTGAGGGACTCGGGGGAGTCCATGTGCCTCCTCTTACACGAATGCTTACGTGGGGACTCCGCAGAGGGACTCTCTGAAGAGGGCTCGTAAGTTATGGGGGGTTCCATGATGGGATCCAGCTGGGGGTCCGCTGGCATGGGCTGTCCCTGGGATAAGCTGCTGGGAGTCGTGACCAAATCCAAGGCAGCTTGGGTGGAGTCCAAAGCAATGGGCTGGGGTCTCAATCCCTGGGAGAGAACCCTCTCCACCACGTCGAAGGCCGAAGGAGAGCGCACTTCTTTGTCAACCAACAAGGAAGAAGTTCTCCCCGGCTCCGTCTTAAGGATCGGGGCCGAGGCCAAGGTAGCTACGGTTCTGAAGCAACGGCTCGGATCCGACAAAGTCGGAGCCGAAGACATCTCCATTCCCTCGGATCCGGCTCCCTGTTCTCGGCCCCAAGAGTTGCTTGGATCCAAACAAGTCAGATCCGAGGAACTCAAGATAATGGCTGGCGTCAAGGTTGGAGGAACCGTCGGCGCCGAACCCCCAGCTCCGAGGATCCTCGGATCCATAAACCCCGAGACCGATGATCGGATCAGGGAAGGAGAGACAGGATGGAAGAAGGGCATAGAGGTCCCCTCTCCAGCCGGAGTGGGGCCTGGCAAGACTCCCATTTGGATTTGGGTTCGAATGAATCTCCGCATCATCCTGTCCACATCAAGCTTTGATAGACTCCGAGTCGACCATGAGGAGGCAACCGACTCGGATCTGGCCCTGTATGATGACCTCGAAGAAGGCCTCCGATCCAAGGGCTCCGTCGGCTCCGGGGAGAACCTCGGGGAATGGAGCCGAGGAGAAGTGGTCCTAACAACTTTTACAGGTGGACTGGGAAAAGGCTCCTGCTCAGGAGATCGCTTGCGGTGCCTCTCTACCCTTTTCTCTCGCTCTTTTTTGTCCTTGTCTGTAGCTTTTGTCCCCACCTCAGCAGGCTTAGAGGGAGGTTGAGTCCCAACCTGGGGTGGGGGGGTGGGGGGTTGGTCGGCTACAGAAGCCGATGTCGAGGCCGTCTCTAAGGCAGAAACTGGTAGCAGGCCCTTGGCTACCAGTTTTGCCCTCCTCTCTTTAAGGGTTCTGGAACTGAACCCTACACACACAGCACATGGCAAACTACGATGGGGAACACCAAGTCAAATAACACACAGAGTGTGGCCATCAGCCGGTGAAAGCTTGTGGCCACACACTGTGCATTTCTTGAACATTGGTTTAGGCTGGTCAGCCATAACACACTCCACTGTGCCAAACGCTAAACTAGACACACACACACACTCAGGGGTTGGCTAGGCCTAGTCTTTTCAAGAAAGAAACTCAAACTTTCTAACTACTTTTTTTTTTTAAACAAACTGACAAGACGAATGGGAGGAAGGGCTATCCAAACTATTCTTCTCACGCACTAACTTAAGAATCAAAAGTTCCACTTACTCTATCCAACTTGGAGCTACAGAGACAACGATGCGTACGCATGAAGCGTCAAATGAGATCTGAGGGAAGATAGGAGCTATAAGGGATTATGGGTAAGGGGAGGAGCTTGGAGCAGATGCTTGATAAAATGTTGCCGGCTCGGATCTGAATACCCATGGGTTGCAGATAAATGAAGTTAACTACTTCAGATCTTAACATTGTCAAAAGTCAAGCTACACACACTCCAAAGATTAAAAGCTGTCAGCTCAGACTTGGATGGGGCTAAAGACACACAGTTTAATTATTCTGGGTTACAGGATAAGATACTGAGGATTTACAAAGACATGACAACACCACAGACCACATTATAGTCGTGATGCTGTCCTTCTGTGTAAACTTTTGCAGCACTAAAAGCATAATTTAGAAAAATTGGGAGTATTCTGAGTGGTCAAGAATAAATTAAGAACAATCTTGACAATGGCAAATGACGATGACAATTTGGGCTACTTAACAAAAAGCAGTGATGGTGGTGCAAATATAAATAGCAACAAAACAGACACAGCACTTATAGTTAAGTGTACAAAGTATAGGCATAGTCAATAGTTCATAGCACTACAGTTTAAAAAACATGAACAACAGTCTTAGAGGTGCTATAGTTGTAACACTAAACAAGCGGCTTATCTTGCAAGTCAAACTAACTAGGGTGCACTGTACATGAATTTAATAATACGGTGTAATAACATAATTATCAAATAAGAAGAAAGAATGTCAAACATGCATTGGCCAAGCACGCTAAATAATGTGTGCCTTTCTGTGTTCAAATGAACAGAAACAGGTCTTAGAGCTGGGGACAGAAAACATGCTGGACTGTAGGGAATACTACTAGCAGCTGATGAGTTTGAATGACATGTTGAAGCTTAATTACCAGTTAAAAAACAAGAGTTTTGGAACACTGATCTGTTGAATTTGCTGCATGTTTCATCAATTTAATACTGGTATATGCACCTCATGTTTATTTAAAAGTCTCATTTAAAACTTTTTCATAAGTTATTTTTTTTAATATTTATGCTTGGTTGTTTTATATTTAGTTATGTAATTTGTACCTTGCCTATTTATATGACTTGTGTTGTTACACTGCCAACTTGAAGTTTCAAAGTTGAGCAGGAAGGAAGGAAAGCACTTAACCTTCAGTAAATTTTGGTTTTAATACGCTACAGCTTTCCTCCAGTGTAAGTGGTGAATCTTCACTCTGTACACTTTTGGGCTTATACTGGTACTTTTTTAACTTTGAGGATTATTATTAAATATGCAAATTCCTGCAACTACTGCCTTAGACAAAGATTAACTTAAGTTCCAAAGTCACAGATCATGTGCATCACTATTTCAAATGCCATGATATGTACCACTGTACCAGATGTTGAATTTTCTTTCTGCCAGTGAAATATATCCTTCAGTGATGTCACCTTAGGGATAGAATTAGATGACTCCATACACTTTAACCAAGATGTCCCTGAGTCCCTGTACATCATCATTAGGTTCATAGGTGTTTAGTAGGCTAATGACCACAATGGCCTTTTTAAACCTAGCCATGCATCCCAAATCTCTGACAAGTTCTGATACCCTTGATAAGTGTAAGCATGGGCCTGGAAGATGAACCATTTATAGGTTACCTGTGTCCATTGGAGGCATATGTGCCAAACCAGGGATGAATTTCCGGTTTCCCCATCCAACTGTCCAAGTTGCACTTGAACTGGGTTAAGGAGGAACTCTGCTTCACATGGATGAGGTGCCTATTCCATAGATGGGGTAGTCTCTGGGATACATACCTATCTCACAAGCAAGTCTTATTTATATCACAGGTTTAAGTCTTTAGAATGGGTAATTCTGGTGCTGTTTGTTTTGTGGATATGCAGGAGGTCCATCAGAGTGGGGTCTGACAAAGCTCTGTATGCCAGGCATAGATCTCCCATTAAAAGCCTGTAGGAGACAGAATACAGGGCTAGGGCCTTGAGGTGGTCTGCATAGGACATTTTACTTACAGTCTGTATTCTTTTAGTAAGGAACCTTAGGGGATGTTCCAGTTGTTGGATATGCCTGGTTAGGTACATACCAAAGGGGGCATTGTACTCAATGATAGGTCTGATGAATACCGATTACAGTGGAACAATGACTTCCTTGGACCTAGATGTCATACCTTTGTTTATAAGTCATGCAACATAGAATGATTTCCTCACTACTGTAGACACACGATGGCCAAAGGCTAGATTACTATCTATGTCTGTCCCTAAGTCCCTGACTGCTGGGTCTTCTCTAAGGGGTGTTGTCAATATGATAGTTACCAAGTACGGATGACTTCCCAAAGGATATTATTATGCATTTCGTGGCATTTAGTTTTAGTCCATGGCTCTGACACCAGTTGTTTGTCTATGTCAGCCATTCCTGGAGAACATTTGTGTCAGTGTGACAGTCAATGACAGCTCCTAATTTGCAATCATCTATAGATTTAATCAGCCAGAGATCACTGACATTGGCCTCGACTTCTAAGAAGTAAATGCCAAAAAGGAGAGTCCAAGGACTGATCCCTGAGGGACTCCACTTTTAACTAGCCTCTTTGTAGAGGTGAACTCCTCAATTCTAACTTTCTGGGTCCTGTCTGTGAGCCAGCTGGCTATTCACCGGATGACGTACGGGTTTGTACCTAACCTCTTGAGTTTGTCAACAATGCCCGAGTGGGGTATTGTGTCAAATGTCTTGGCCAGGACAAGGTAGGCAGTGTGAATGATTTTGCCCTCATCCATTGCTTTGGTGACCTTCTCAAAGAAGTTCACCAGGTTGGGTAGGCATGATCTGCCCTTGATGAAACCAAACTGGGTTGGGTCCAGTGTCTGGAGGTTTACTATATCTCTATTGATCATTTCTGTGATAATTCTTTCCATGGCTTTACATATAAGACTGGTGAGACTGAGATGTACATGCCTGTTGTTTCCAGGGTCTGTAGATAGCCCACATTTGTGCAGAGGGATGACTGTTGCCTTTCTGCATTCATAAGGCACAAAGTCTGTTTGGAGGCTACAGTTAAACAGTAATTCTAAACGTCCTGACAGATCATGTTTCATGCTATTTAGAAGGCATCCTGGGATATTGTCTGGGCCCAATGATGCAGTGTTTTGGTCTTAGAGAGAGCATTAAGGACCTGTTCCCTAGGGATAGTAGGGGGAGTTATATTGGATAATATTTCCTGAGGGAAGGCTGAGAGGGAGAGAGGCGTAAAGTTGGAGCTGAATTTATCAGCCAGGAGGCTTGCTATATCTTCTGACTCAGCATAGGTGGCTCCATTTACAATGAGCTCTGCACACAATTGTGTATTCCCTTAAGGTTGCGGACATAGCTAAAGAATGCTTTGTGGTTGTCCTTGGCCTGGGAGGCCAAGCTTACCTCAAATTTGTTTACGATAGACTATTTGTCCTCTGAGTTGTTTGTTTAGTTTGATGAGAGCGCTTTTATCCTGTTGGGTGCAGTACCTCCTAACTTTTGTCATTATTTTCTTCCTCCTGTTACACAGACTATTGATTTTGTGATTCCACCAGACTGGCTTGTTTTTTGAGTTAGTTCTGTACTTCTTCCTGGTGGGTACAGCTGCCTCTATGCAGCTATTAACATGCTTGTACAGAGTTTCTGTGAACAGTTCTGCATAAGCAGCAGTGTTCTCAGGGTTTATGGGGGCTTGAAATTTTGCCAGGTTCTCACATAATAGCAGGAGGTTATAGCCTTAGAATAGTTCCTGAATATTCCCGGTTTAGCTGGGGGTCCAGGTTTTATCGTTACTTTAAAGAAGACCATTTTATGCCTGGGAAGGCATTACAATAGGGAGTGTGCAGCACTCTCCCATATTAGTGAGGACCAGATCCAATATGGTTGCACCCCTGGGTGGTGCACTGACTATCTGGTCAAGGGAGTTTATGCTTACAAAATCCAGGAATCTATGTGCATGTACATTTGGTGTCGTATAGGATTCCCAGTTAATAGTGGGGTAAATTAAAGTCACCCATGAATAAGGTATTGGGTTGGATGGTTAAGTGTTTCTAATAAGTTTAAATACATGGTATGGGTTTCCTGGGTCATAGAGGGGGACCTATTGCTTGTAAGAAAGTGGTACTGGATTTTGCCTATGGTAATTTGAACATGGAGCAGCCCAAGTGCATTGTCCTGTTTGATTGGCCTTGAAGTATATTTACTTTTGACATAAATGGAAACACCTCCACCTTTTGTTCCTGCCTGTGAAGTAGCTGGCTTAAATGTATGGAAGGCATTATAACCTTGCACTGTTGGTGTGCTCTCCGCGGCTTCAAGCCATGTCTGAGTGACCGCACATACGTCAGCATTCTCTAGGATAAAGAGAGCTTCTAGGGAGTGGAGTTTTTTTGTCAAAAGTATTTTCAGTTTGGCATTGCCTAAAAAAGGCACTATGGGGAAGACAATGCTTTAGCTAATATTTGAAAGCCTAGGGGGGAGACATGCAGACGATCCCTGCCACAGCAGCGTGGTGTGTTGATCATCACCTTCCCATGCTGAGAAATACTGCACTCCCTTAGAATGACAACAGAAAATAAGCCAATTACTAAAGTTAATCATCTTCATATACAGGCTGTTTTATCATATTTTGTTTCCTGCCTATGCTAGAAGTTATATGCTGCCCTAATATCCCTCAGGTTTAAAATATTTATATTTTTTTAATCCTTATGTGTACAATACAAATAATCATGGCTAAAATTACAGACTTACAGACTCCAGCATTAATTTTAATTTTTCAAACTAACCATACATTTCTGAGAGACTGAGCCACCACTTAGTGTGGCAAGACCTTGTTTTAGTACAATAAGTCATGGATATGAAAGAAAATGTGACACAACAGAAAGCTGAGGAGAGTACAAGAAACAATGACATGCTGAATAAATATGTACACAACTCCAGTGTATTAGGCTGTATTACCTCAGACAGCTACTATTTAACTTATTTACCTTCACATTTTTTACTCATTATAACGTTATGGTTCATAGGTAGGTACTAGGCTATATGCCCGAGGGCATTTATAAGCCTAGCCAGAGTGCGTCAGCTTTCGCCGCCCCATTGATTAATTAATGGAGCCTCTGTCAAGAAAAGCCAATGAAGTGATCCCAGGGGTGTATTTTCTGTTACCCATCCACTCGTCAAGGTTTCTCTTGAAGAATGTTAGTGAAGGGCTCTGCCTAATATAGTTAGGAATTTTGTTCCAAAGCATGGGGAGTCTCTATGTCAGGAATCTATCCCTCCAGCATGTTCTATTTATTGTTGTGGTGAGGTTTAGCTCACTAGAACGAGTGGCTCGCAGTGACTTGGATTTCTTTAGGTGGAGCATGTCCATCAATTCTGAGTTGGACATGGCTTTGTAAGTCAGGCAGAGATCACCTCTGAGTAAGCGATATGCCAGTGAGTACAGCGGGAGTTTTTCCAGTCGGGCTGCATAGGACATATGTTTGAAGCCAGTAATCCTCTTGGTGAGGTACTTTTGTGGTCTTTCCAGCTGTTCGAAGTGTCTTGTAAGGTACATCCCAAACGGGGCATTGTACTCTATAATGGGTCTGATGAGTGATGAGTAGAGTGGCACTATAACCTCTTTATTTCTAGATGTGAACCCTTTAGTAATTAGATGGGCTACATAGAAGGATTTCCTAACTACTTTGGCAATATGATTGTCAAAGGAGAGATTACTATCTACCTGGATCCCCAGATCTCTTATTACCTCTTCTGTATTAAGGGGGCTGCCACCTATGTGGTAATTCATGGGTGTATTGTTTTTCCCAAACGAGATGACTATGCATTTTTTGGCATTCAGCTTGAGACTATGACTTTGACACGAGGTGTCCATCTCAGTAAGGCCCTTTTGGAGGATGTCTGTGTCAGCCGGAGAGTCAATTATGGCTCCCAGTTTGCAGTCATCAGTGAACTTGGTTAGCCATAGTCCTCCTGTGTTTGCCTGTACGCCTGAGAAGTATATGCCGAACAGTAGGGGTCCCAGGACCGAGCCTTGTGGGACACCACTTGTGATTGGATTAGAGTTGGACCTGGAGCCCGCTATTCTTACCGTGTGAGTTCTGTCTGTAAGCCAGCTGGCAACCCATCTCATGACGTAGGGGTTTATGTTCGGGCTGGTGAGTCTTTCTATAATTCCCTAGTGGGGAATGGTGTCAAAAGCCTTGGCAAGGTCAAGGTAGGCTGTGTGAACCACCTTCCCCTCATCTATGGCCTTGGTGACTGTCTCAAAGAAGTCAACCAGGTTTAGTAGGCATGATCTGCCCTTAAAGCTGAACTGGGTCGGGTCAAGTGTTTGGAGGTTCCCAATGTCTTTGTTAATGAGTTCCGTGATGATGGAGGTGTAAGATATGTTGTTGGTCTGTTTACTTTGATTCAGCTTAGGAGAAATACATAGCCACCTTGGTAAATATTATTGCTAATTCACTTGATCCACTACTCAGTAATTCAAAGATATAGTGCACTGATTACAGAATAACTATTCAGGGGGTACAAAAAGCTCAGAGGTGTTGAAGGTAGAGGCAACGTATCAGTAACCAGATGTAGCCACAACTGTTTGGCTGACAGCTACTAGTGTTGGTAATTCTGCCTAGGTACAACATAATCTTGCTGCAGTCTATTTAAATTAACAAAATTATTTGTAAAATAAAGCTATTTATGCTTCCATATAAATTGGTCACATGAAAAATATTGCAGAACAGTTCTCTGTTACTTAAACAATGGCAGGCCAGTCAGTAACAAAAGAGAAGCTACCACCATGCAAGTCCGGGAAGAACTATACACTTTAGCTTATCATATAGGATGCCCACTTTCTGTACATGAACAATTCCTCTTTAAAAAGCTAGGGAATGCAAACTTTTAAAGCACATTTGTTTTTATTTAAGGAATTACATGTGTTGTTTTTTATTTAAGTAATTAAATGTGTTATACTGTAAGCATGTGCAGACAACACTCAAATAACTGCTCAGCCATTCAGGACCACTTCAGGTCGCACTCAGGTGACTGTGAAATAAGGCAAAACTTGGGCTTAAAGAGGACTAGCATACATTACGACTCAACAACTGTGCCAGATGGCTCAGAAAGTACAGTTGTGTACACTTACCATAAATGTAGATGTTCGAGTATATTCACTGTTGCAGTCATCACATTTGGGCTATCCCTGCCAGGGTAGCCCTCGGCCGGCCCGAATACCTGAGACTTAGTATTTCTGCATCGGTTGCTGCTGCTTGAGGTGATCAGTAGTATAAAGTAAGGCAGCCGACGCCATTACATCAGTTTTTCTTGTCCTAACCTGTCAGGAGCCCCCAAGTAGGAGGCCAGGGTCCGATGGAAGAAACCCCACCAGTGGAAAATAAATACCAATATGTCCCTTGAAAGGAAAGGGGAAAGAGAAGAAAAGGGGGATGGATGGGGGGAACCAGGACTGCATCAGTAAATACACTCGAACATCTACATTTATGGTAAGTGTACACAACTGCACTATGTTCTTCGTGTTTCACTGTTGCAGTCATCACATTTGGGTTGATTCCCAAAGTTGAGGAAAAGGGTGGAGGCAGTCAATGAAACTAGGGGCTGGCTAGGATGCCCTGCAAGACTGCAGAAGCAAACCCTGCCCTGGATTTGGAGAAGAGAGGCAGGTGGTAATGCTTGGTAAAAGTGTGAACAGATGTCCAGGTGGCAGCCTCCAGGATGTCCCTGGTGGGGACTCCTCTGGGGAAAGCCGCAGAGGTGGAGGCTACTCTGGTGGAGTGTGTCCTGACCCCCTTGGGGGGAGGCTTTCCATGCAGTTTGTAGCAGAAATGGATGCATTGTGCTATCCATTTGGAAATGGTTTGTTTGGAGATGGCTTTGCCTTCTGCCCCTGTAGCAAAGCTAACCAGCAACTGATCAGACTTTCTGAAGGATTTAGTCCTGTCTAGATAGAATCTGAGATGTCTGTGCACATCTAGAGTGAAGAATCCTTTCCACCTTGTTCTGGGGATTAGGAAAAAAGGTGGGCAAATGAATGGATTGGTTGAGAGCCACACTGGACACCACCTTGGGCATGAAGGATAGGTTAGTTCTAAGGGATACCCTGTCTGCATGAAAGATGATGAAGGGTTCCACAGCCATGTGTGCTTGCAGCTCAGAGACTCTCCTGGCTGAAGTGATGGCCAGAAGGAATGCTGTCTTCCAGGAGAGAAATTTTAGCTCTGCAGAAGAAGCTGGTTCGAAAGGGGGCAGGGTGAGCTTTTCCAATACAAAATTAAGGTCCCAAGCTGGTGCAGGTGACCTTCCGGGTGGCCTCAAGTTGCTAGTCCCTCTTAGGAACGGTTTGTCAAAGGGTGTGAGAAAAGAGGCTGCTCAGTGGGAAAATGAGCAGAAATAGCGCAGGCATGAATTTTTATAGAACAGAAAGAGAGGCCACTGTGTAGTACGTCAGCTAAGTAATCCAGGATGAGAGGGAGGGAGGGCTATGCCATATTGGCTCCCTTAGCCTGGATCCAGGTGCAGAACCTTTTCCATTTATCAGCATAAGACTTTCTGGTGCTAGGACGTCTGGCCTCACGGATAACATCCAGAACCTGCTTACTGAGGCTGGCAGATTGGTTCGGGGTTAGGGAATAAGCCAAGCTGCCAAACTGAGTGTCTGCAATTGGGGATGCAAGAACTCCCCTTCTCTCTGGGCCAGGAGGTTTGGAATCTGAGGAAGGTGCCATGGGGGTAGCGAGGACAGGCTGCACAGCAAGGGGTACCAGTGCTGGCGGGGCCAGCCTGGGACTATAAGAATGGTCCTTGGTTTTTCCTCCCTTATTTTAGCAGTACCCTGGGGATGAAAGGTACGGGAGGAAAAGCATAGACCGATAGATTGACCCAGGGTAAGGACAGGGCATCCACTTTGCAAGCCATGCAGTGATGCTCCCTGGTGCAGAATTTGCTGAGCTGATGGTTGGTGTGGGAGGCAAAGAGGTCGACCTTTGGGGTTTCCCATTTCTAAGTTATTAGAGTGAAGGCACTTCTGTTGAGTTGCCAATCGTGTGGGTCCAGAAGGTTTCTGCTTAGTTGGTCTGCCACAGAGTTGAGAGCCAGATAGGAATTGTGCTAACAGGAGTAGTTGGCTGGCAGAGGCTGTGTGCCAAAGGCTCATGGTCAGCCTGCAAAGAGGGTAGGCGCGAGTCCCTTCCTGCTTGTTGATGTACCATATCACAGTGGTGTTGTCTGTTTTGATCAGGAGAGCCCCTGCAGAGAGAAGGGGCTCGAAAGCTATCAAGGTGTGCTGCACAGCCATCATCTCTTTTTGACTGATGTGCAGAGGGATTTGCTGTGGGCTCCATTGGTCCTGTATGCACCTGCCATCCAGGTGTGCACTCCAAGTATAGTCTGATGCATCTGTGGTGACGGTCTGGGTGGCGGGGAGTGGGGAGAAAGGCATTCCCTTGTTGTGGGAGCATGCTGTTGCCCACACCAAAGAAAATCTTTTTTGAGGCAAGGAATTATAGGTAGAAGAGTTTCTAGGTCTTGAGAGTGTTGGCACCAAAGGCTCTTTAGGTACCACTGAAGTTTCCTCATATGCAGTCTGGCATATGGACTGCGTATTATGCAAGATGCCATGAACCCCAGAGCTTGCAGGATCTTCCTTGCAGTTAGCTGGGGCCTGGTGGCTAGTTGAAAGAAGTAGGCTGTCAGGAAATTTTGCTTTTCTGGAGTAAGGTATGCCATCTGGGAAGCTGTGTCCAGACTTGCTCCCAGGAAGATTATCCTTTGGATGAGCACCTGTTTGGATTTCTTTTCATTGATTGTGTACCCTAGGGAGGTTAGTAGGGTCTTTACAAAGGCCAGGTGCTTGAGCAGCTTCTCCTGGCTGTCTGCCTGAATAAGGCAGTCGTCTAAGTATGGATAAATCTGAATATTTCCTTGTCTGCAAAAGGCAATGGCCAGAGCCAGACATTTTGTGAAAACTCTGGGAGCAGTAGACAAGCCAAAGGGAAGCGCAGAGAACTGAAAGTGTTGAGATCCTGCCCTGAAGCGGAGGTATTTCCTGCATGATTCCCTGATAGGAATGTGGAGGTAGGCCTCTTTTAGATCTAGGGTGGCTAGCCAAGCGTCCTTGGACAGCATGGGTAGCAGCTGCTGGAGGGTGAGCATTTTGAATTTTGGGATCACCAGGAAGGTGTTGAGAATGGATAGATCGAGGATGGGGCGCCAGGTGCCCTCTTTTCTGGGCACCAAAAAAAGTCTGGAGTAGAACCCTTGGCCTATCTGTTATGCAGGAACATGCTCTACTGCCTTCATAGAGAGCAGGGAAAGGATTTGCTTTTGAGCCTCTGCCCACTAATTTAGTGGTAGATCTGGGAACCCTTTTGGGGTTCGAAGGGTGTGGAAGGAGAATATGTATCCCTGAGACACAATGTTCAGAAGCCAGTGGTCCTTGGTAATGGTGGCCCAGGTGCTTGAGTGAAAGTCGAATTTTCCTCCTAGGGGTAAGTGAAGGTGGGCAGAGGGAGGGGTGGAGGAGATGAGTCATTGTGCGTTTCTACCATAAGGAGGAGGCTTAGAACTCCCTGGTTTTGAAGTGGAGGTAGTCCACTGCTTAGATCTCTGCATTCCCTGGGGCTGCTGTCTGGGGGGGGGGGTCTGCTTCCACGGGGCCAACGCTGGGCCGGTTTACTGGGAGCAGGAAAGGACCAGGGTTTGGAGGGACAATGCCTGCTGAACCTACGGGGCTGGACCTGCAAGAAATCCTTAACTGTTTGCATAGATTTTGCTTTTTCTTCCATCTTTTTTAAGACCTCTTCTACCTTAGTGCCAAATAAGTTAACTTTCTGCAAGGGGGCAACAATTTAGATTTGAAATGATCTGGCAGGGGCTGTTACTTAAGCCATGCATGCCTTCTAATGACAGACTCAGTGACGGCTGCCCTGCAAGAAGCTTCTAGGGCGTCAAAACCACAGTGCAAGGTGTGTTTAGTTACTTGACGCGCAGAATGCATTAACTCTTGTAAATCTTTAGATTCTGCCCAAGCAGGAAAGGAAGACTTTTTTTTTGTTTAAGGAGTTCCAAGGTATGTTGCCGAAATTTCAGCATATGGAACTAACAATTTAGTGCCCTGATAGCAAGAGTAGCTGAGGTGTATACTTTCTTACCCAATCTGTCCAAAGCTCAGGAATCCCTGTCTGTGGGGGTGGGATTCTTAGCAGAGGTTGCTTTAATTCCTTCTGGCCCTTGAGAAATAACCTCAGGGTCAGCTGTAGGATTTTTAAAAAGATATTTGTGGGAGTCAGGGACTCTACAGTACCTGTCTGGTTTTCTGGGAGCAGGAGGAAGGGTGTCAGGAGTCAAGCTGGATTCGAGGAAAACATCCTCTACAACATCCAGGACTGGGGGATGGCCAAAGGTCTGTGTTGTGGAAGATCCAGGAATTCCCTTAGTCTCTTTTTAGACTGAGAGTAGTCCTGACTCTCTCACTGGAAATGCTCCCTTAGGGTATGCAGGGTTTCCCCAAAGGAAAAATCCTCTGGGGGAGAGGCTGGAGAAATGGAATCCTCTGCATCAGAATCCTCATAAGTGGAGAGGGGTTGCAAGTCTTCATATTCAGATGCATCAGATTCATCTGACTCTTGTTCAGACAGAACTACACGGGACACATCTCTTTTCTTTTTGGAGGGGGTAGCTTGGCTTCCCCTGATCAGCATGATAAGGTCTTCCACCACTTTAAGCATATGAGACTGAGGCAAGGTAGCAGGCACCTGAGAGTGGGTCGTCGGTTTCTTGGGTGTGGTTCGTACCCTGGGCCTAAGAAACTCGGTAGTTTTAGAAAGAACAGTAGTCGAGAAAGAAGATGTCAGTTTGTGTCGAGGTTCGGTAGTGCAAAGTACTTTCTCAGAAACCGGTGCCTGCTCAGTGGCTCCGGACCCATCCAAGGCGACCACAGGATCCTTAGTTGAAGAAGAGTTTTGCGGCATACTGGACTCAGAAAGGGTCTCGGTAGCAGCCTACGAATCAACAGAAGCAGGCATCAGGGGCTGCAAAAGTGCCTCACTGAGGACCAGAGAACTGATGACTAGCTTAAAGGAAGCGTCGTTGGTAGGTTTGGACCTGTGCGGTCTGTCTCTGTCTTTATCTTTACGTTTTTCGGAAGTTCTGCTGTTGGATGGCTTACCGAAGCCATATCAGAATTCGAGGACTGTAAGCGGAAATATCTGGCTACTATAAGGGCCCAACGACGGATAGATCTGGTATTGAACAAAGCACAGAAGCGACAAAGAGGGACGTCGTGGTCTGGGCCTAAACAAGTGACACAGTAAGAGTGGAAGTCTCGGTGTGGTATTTGTTTTCCACAGGCGAGACAATTAACTTTTTCTGACATCAGTTAGTGCAAGAAAAAAGGATTCCCCAATGGGGTACTTAGCTTTAGAAGACTTCAACTTCAATTTGGTAGATGAAACTCAGGTAGTGGCCGACCAGCACTCGTGCAAACTGCTTCTGCACCGGGCTCCATGTCAAGAAAGACTGATGTAATAGTGTTGGCTGCCTTACTTTATACTACTGATGACCTGATGTCAGTCCTCAAGCGACAGCAACCGATGCAGAAATACTAAGTCTCTTGTATTCGGGCCAGCCGAGGGCTACCCTGGCAGCGATAACCCAAATGTGATGACTGCAACAGTGAAACACGAAGAACATCCACAGCAACTCTGCCTTCACAGAGGAGTAACCTTCCTTCTGACACCAGGTAGGAAATTCTTCCACTTAGGCAGGAGTTATGTTTTACAGGACTCTATTAAACTTACAGCAAAAGGAAAACTACTGAGAAGCTCACCCACATCACACAGTACTGGTGGGAGACTAACAATGTCCTCATTAAGTAGACTTTCTCCACATATCCCCAGCAAAAAGTTGTGATCTGCTATCCAGTCATCTAGACTAGTTTTAATGGTTGCTATGGAAGTACTCTTCTTGACATGCAAGTGCAGCCTAGACCAGAAATAGGAGACATTTTGACTAGGCAGCTGTCACAACACCTAGTGTTGTTGATGTGGTAGTAATCATTTAGGTCTCAAGAGTAGATGTTTGCTTTACAACTTGTTCTGTTTTGATGAAGAAGTTCAAAGACTGCTGGGCCATTCATAGCAAGGAAGGCTATGCAGAGATCATCCCCCAGGTGTCTGTATGCCACTGAACAGAGAGACAGGACTTTTAGTCTATCAAAGTAGCTAATAATACTGAGCTCTTTTTGGTAAGGAAGCACTGGGGTAGCTCACACTGGATTAAGTGCTTAGATGCACTATATTCAATGGGATTATGCTTCATAGCCTCCTGCTAAATTTTAACCACTTCTGCAGATGGTAGCTCTCTATTTGCAACTGGAACTTAAGCGACCATGCTGGCACGTGTACATTCTGAAGTCCTGTATGCACAACCAAGCACTGCGACTTCTACAGCAAATCCTCAACAAAGGACAGTGCTAAAGTCTGAAAAACAGACTGAGAACTGCAGCTGCTTTACCAACCTGTGATCTTACTCTTTCCTGACTTCCTTCTCCAGAACCCTCAGAATTAGGGAACTGGGAGGGAAAACATCCAGAAAACATGCAATCAAGTCTGTGTCAAAACACCCTGTGCCCTTGTCCAAAATATAGCCAACGGTGTCTTCTTTGTATGGGAATGTGGGGGACATAAAAAATCACTATCGCTAGACAAAGACCTCTGTGTTCAGCCAACACTAAAATTTCACTTCTCCCAACTGGAACATTCTATCTGCTAGGTGAACCAGCACTAGGCAAACTCCAACAGCATAAGCTCTAGGTCGCAAACACCTATGGTCATTTTGCACAGATCATGTGACAGAGTGTCTCAGTGCTTGATTACATATAGTATCATGGTACTGTCCAAAATCTCTTCAAGTACTCCTCTATGCAATGCATTCTGAAATGTCCACACAGCTACAGACATGGCTAACAGCATTTTCAGGTTGAAGAAAAGTTTAAAACAACTCAAAGACCACAACCCCTAAAATAAGGAGGACCTTTCTTCATTAAGGAAATGAAATACAGAAGCCATCTGAATGGCTGAAGCTGTTCTGCACATCTGAGTTCTACCAATGGATCTCCATTACTACAACAGGAGGAAAGGAAAAATTCTTGTTCGGTGGGTTCATTTCTTGACCCACAAACTTCTATGAGAAAGATGATCTTTCACATGTCTAGTACGGCATTCTGAGTAATCAAAACACTTGTTGGTAAACACATCCAAACCCTAAAAAAATGCTTAGTGGACAGCTCCTTCAGAGCTACCACACAAAGAAAACTCTCCAGTTTGGCCTAAACTAACAGTCTCTGAACCCAAAACATCCTCTTCTTGACCAGACATAAGTTGGACTTCTCAATGACAGTAAACATCAAAGAATCCAGAAATCACCACAAGATCTTCAAGGCACTGAGGTACCAACAACCAATTCTTCACCAAAGAACCTCCTGTACTGGGACAAGAAATAACAAATGTCCCAAAAGCAGCTATGAAAGCAGAAGATGGTGCCCTGAACGGGAATGTTAACACACTCCCTGCAAACCCTCACGTTATTTGTGATACAGAACCCTAGGGAACTTCAAATATCAGTCATCTAGACAGCGAGGAGGGAATAACCGCAGCATTTCGTTACCACTGGCACTAACAGTAGAATCCCAATTTTTGCATGTCAGTAATAGTATAAACCCTTGTCAATGCCTGAGTAGCAGTCTTTTATGCAGATGAAGCTTTGCTATCACCCAATCCTGTAGCTGCACATAAAGGAGATGCTTTGTTAGGGAACATGACTAAATCTTCTTTTCAAAATATTAGGTTCCAGTAACATATGATATTATGGTACTTCTGTGCTATGTTGCCAATAAAGCTATACGTTATAACCTTCAGTCACTTCCTTACTCTCTGCCCTTGTAAACAAAAGATCTGACTCATTGTGCATTCATGTCATTTATTTATTTATTTATTTATTTATATTTGTTGACCGAGAGTGTCCGACTAGATGTAGGTCCATTTTCAGCGGAGGCCCGGGGAGAAAAGCTCCACAGTTAAAACAAACAGACAGTAGTTACACTGGATTACATAGCGATTAACAATTTACATAGCAATTACTTACAACATATTTACAGATAAAGAACATAGTACATCAGTAGACAACTAGAATCTTTATCTGTGAAGTACATAACAGACATTAACAAATGTTATAAGAAGAAATTCCTGCTGCATAATAAGTACTAGGCTTATGAGCATCTGAGCTTGCTATAATCAAGGTAGTTAGTAGAGTGGAAAGAAAGGTAGTGGTTGGATGGGGTCATCTTGATGACAGTGTGCCAAGCATACACCAGTTATGATATAAATAAAAAACAATCATGAAGGAATAACCTAGATGACTAACCAGATTAACAGATGCTAAATATGTACTCTGCTACTGCAGATGCATGACATGAACAAACATCTATTATACTTTACACAACAGCAAAACAATATTTGTTTTACCATTTTTGTCCTTCCAGAGCTCACGAAAAAGTACAGTTGTGTACACTTACCATAAATGTAGATGTTCGAGTGTATTCACTGTTGCAGGCATTACATTTGGGTAATCTGCTGGCAGGTTGCCCTCAGTCGGCCTGATTAACAAAGTCTTGGGTCCTGCGTCGGTTGCTGTCCATTCTTCCGGGTCGTCAGGGGTATAAAACATGCAGCCGACGTCATTACATCAGTTTTTCTTGCCCCAGATGTCAAGTGCCCCCCTAATGGGGAGCAAATAAAACACAAAAACACAAAAGTATACCTCCAACCAAAAAGGCTTTTAGGCATAGTAAAGGAAAGTAGAGGTATAGCCAGGAAAAAAACTAGGGGGCTGGAGGGAGGGTAACCAGGACTGCAACAGTGAATACACTCGAACATCTACATTTATGGTAAGTGTACACAACTGTACTATGTTCTTCATGTTTCACTGTTGCAGTCATTACATTTGGGTAGATTCCCAAAGCTATGGTTGGGAGGAGGAGTTTATACAGCATTAGGGGCAGCTATAAGGCCCTGCAAGACAGCAGTGGCAAAACCAGATCTGGATTTAGGGAAAATTGGTAAATGATAATGTTTGGTGAAAGTATGTACAGAACTCCAGGTAGCAGCTTCTAGGATATCCCTGGTAGGAACACCTCTGAGAAAGGCTGCAGAAGTAGATGCAGCCCTGGTGGAGTGAGATCTGATCCCCTGGGGGACAGGTATTCCATGGTGCTTATAACAGACATGAATGCAATGGCTTATCCATTTAGAAATGGTTTGTTATGAAATAGCCTTCCTCTTTGCCCCTGCAGCAAATGCTACCAGCAATTGTTCAGATTTTCTTCAAGATTTAGTCCTGTCCAAGTAGAATCTAAATTGTCTGTGCACATCCAAGGAATGCAGAATCCATTCCCCTTTGTTCTGTGGATTGGGAAAGAAGGTTGACAAATGAATGGACTGATTAAGAGCCACACTGGAAACCACCTTGGGCATGAAGGATGGATTGGGCCTGAGAGACACCCTGTCCACATGAAAGAAGACGAAAGGCTCCACTGCCATAAGGAACTACAAACGTAAAGAAGCACCGACAGTACCACAGCTAGGAGATTTATTTAAGTTAAACAGTACAAACAGTACACAGGTTAGCGCTTTCAGTGATCTACCCTTCATCAAACTGTTGAAATTCCACACTCCCTTAAGTACTTGAGTCAGTCACATGATGATACAAGCAATTACCCTAACGTTAATTGAAAAGAAACACAGTTGCCAATGCAGAATAGAAATATAAAACTAAATAATGCAATAAGAATATCTTACATCACACATTCCTTGTCCAAGCTAATGATACTGTTAAAATATGCATAGAAAAAATACATACAAAAACATATAAAAAAATATATAAAAAATATATAAAAAGGCTTATAAGGCAGATAAACCTCTGGGTTTGAATCAAATGGTGTTGCTTAAACCGTTTTTAAAAGCTCGACCATTGAGTTTTTTGAATGGCACATCCAGTATATATATATATATATATATATATATATATATATATATATATATATTATGTTTTTATACTTATGCATGTCTATATGCTGCTTTTATGTGTATGTCAATACACAAGTATATTTTTTGCATTAATTTATATATTTTTCACTATTTATATTACGCCTATATACTTTTAGCAAGGCACATGCATTAGTACATATACTCATTGGTATCAAGTCAGATGTATTTTGTACACATTTTTCATAGATTTATATATTTTTTACATGTTTTTTGTATGTATTTTTTCTATGCATGTTTTAACAGTATCATTAGCTTGGACAAGAAATGTGTGATGTAAGATATTATTATTGCATTATTTAGTTTTATATTTCTATTCTGCATTGGCAACTGTGTTTATTTTCAATTAACAGTGATTAGGGGTCATGTGTATTTCATCATGTGAACTTCAGGTAGTTAAGGGTGTGTGTGGAATTTCAAATATTGTCCTGAGAGAAGTGGTACTGTGTAAACTAAATGTTAATGTTTGCTGTTTTTTAACTTAAATACCTTTAGCTCTGGTACTGTCGGTGCTTCTAGTTTTTCCTTATTCCTTAGTGAGTTTTTTGCGTTTCTCTGCTGCTGCCAGATAAGGGCTTACAATTCCACTGCCATTAAGGCTAGGAGATTAGCCGAAGGGAGAGCTGATTAAAAAAAAAAGTTAAAGGAAGAGAGCAGCTATTTAAGTCTGCAGAGCTGACTGAAACAAAGTTAAGGTCCCAGGGGGGGGTAAAAACAGTTTGGGTGGTCTCGGTTTTTGCCCTCTGAGATACTGCTTGAGCTGAAGTTTTGCCAGAAGGCTAGATACTGTGCTGTAGAGAGAGAAGAGAGAGAGGTGTGGTTGTGTGTTGTAGCTTAAAAATAGCTGAAATAGCTCAGGTAAATGAGGAAAAAGAAATTTGGTTTTGAATTTAGCTCTCATTTGGCAATTAAAAATTGGTTCCAGGGGCTGCTGTGCTCATCCCTCAGCCCCAAGTCCCAGAATTCCACGTTGTTCTTTTCCAATTTTTGACATATTTCTTTCTAAAGGTCAAGATGACATCCAGATGAGGTTTGCTGAGGGATGATAAAGAGGGTGATTATGCTTTGAGAAGTGAGAATTAGGGGTGCTGGTTCAATGCTGAAGGAAAGGTTGGAAGGCAGTGCCATGGCTGAGCAGACACTGGCCAGGAGGGGTCTGCAGGCAGGTGCCATGGAGTCAGTTGTGACACACTGCAGGGGGGAGTGTTGGTGTGTTGGTTCCAGTCCTTTTGGAGAGCAGAGGCAGAGGGTGTTGTTTGACTGATAGTAGTTCCAGCTGAAGGAGCAGAGGCCTTTGAAGGAACTGCGAGGAGGGGAGTCTCATTTAAGAGAGGATCCTCTTTCCAGGCAGGCTTGTGGGTGTGTCTGTGGCAAAAAATTGTCACAAAACTGAAAATTCGTGGGGGGAGGTTCCTAGATAGAAGTCTGGCTCCCCCATCATTTTGTCAATTCCATTTCAAATTCAATTTCCAGTCAGGTTCCAGTTTGTAGCTTGGGTGAGGTGGATATTTCATGCCAGTGTATTCAATTTTCAATTTCAGTGTCTGAGTGGGGTGGAAGGCTGTGCCAAGGCCTGCCAGGCTAGTCTGAAGACAGGGGTGTCCTGGGTCATGTAGTCCCAGGATTGTACCACGTACTTCTGGTCCTTTTTAGTTGTCTTTTCTGGAAAGGTGAAGGGAGCAGGTCCCTTTAAGGTGGTTTTCAGGGCTTTCTTCTCTGCCAATATGTGGTTTTTTTATTGTGGGGTTCATTTCTTCTAGCAGCACTTTTGAGCCCCTGCATGCTTGTCCATAGTCTGATGCATCTGTGGTTAGGCACCCTAGTGACAGGGGTAGTGTGTGAATGTAGTGGCCTGTTTCTAGTGGCTTTCCTCTACTAATAGTAGAAGCCTGGTGTAGTGAAGGTACTTGCTATTAGTTGTTTCCAGACTGACTTATACCATGAGATTAATAACATTATTGACTTTTCATAGGCTTTTTTGGAACGTGTTTCAGATATGGAATGAATTTGAATCACTTGTGCTGGTTTGCATTTGTGTAGTTTTGTAATTAGAGTACAGGGTTTTTGTGGGCACTTGTTTTGTACTTGTTTTGTGATGAATTTTCTCTTGCATTGAGGAAAAGATGATAAAGAAGGTGTATCAAGCTTGCATGCAGGAATGTAATCTGTTCAACAGGGTACCAGTTTATCTTTTTCTTCACCACTGTACCGTGACCAGTTAAGTCATTTAGTTTCACAGACTTTCCTGTTATCGAAATCTCTGTTTGTTGTCCTTGCCTTCCTTCTGTGATCCTGTCCCTAGCCGATAGTACCACTCGCTCTTCTCAAACAGCTTCAATAGCGAAAACTTCCCTTACTATCCTTTGTGCTCCATAATAAACAGCGACAGGAACTAGCTAATGGAATAAGTAAACAAAGACATAAAACAAATAATAAACAGTAAATCTATAACAGTGGACTATATAACATATATCTCTAAAGTCACAAGAACACACAAGACAACCACCAGCCAGGAAAAAAACAGGAAGTCTCCCACTAACACAGGACAGGGGAAACAGGGGAACAGAAGGAGGGGGCAGATGAAGAACACCAACATGGAACGGGACATAGGTACATAACTTCTTTATGTTAAGTTGTCTATCTCGCCTCACTATCTGCTGGTTGGGACAGCCATGCAGCAGGTATACTAGGTGGGGGGGGGCTAGTGAACAAGACTAAACACTGGTGAAAGAACATCGTTGAACCAAAGTCAACCTCTGCCAACTTGTAATGAGAAATAAAGGTATGAGGGTTTGCCCATGTGGCAGCTGCACAGATGGAATCCATGGGCAGACTATATCCAGCTTGTGGCAGGTCTTAGGCTGGAGGTAGAAACCTTTCAGTTTAATAGATAATTGTTTGTTCCTTAACTGATAAATGAAAGAAATAGTGTGTGACAACCATCTGGACAAGGTTACCTTGGAAACTGGGAGACCTTGTTTGCCCAAAGCGTAAGAGAAGAATAGTTGGTCCGACTTCCTTACTTCTTTAGTTCTGTGCAGATAAAAACGCAATTGCTTATGAACATCCAATTGGTGTAGTTTGTATTCTGCCTTGTTGGTATGATTAGGGAAAAACACGAAGATCTATAGACTGGTTTAAATTACTTTCTGAGCAGATTTTAGGGAGAAACGAGGGATTAGTCCTCAGAGCAACCCTGTCCTTATGAAAAACCAAGTATGGAGGACGAACACACAGCGCCTGAAGTTCGTAATGGCTACTAGAAAGAGTGTCTTCCAAGATAGGAACTTGATAGAGCAGGATGCTGCTGGTTCAAAGGGGGGCAGAATTATGGAGGTTAGGACTAAATTAAGGTCCCAAGGAGGAGGGGGATCTCTCACTGGAGGCCTAAGAAGAGTTGTCCCTCTCAAAAAAGCTTTACATAGCTTATGAGACATAATGTTAGAGTTCGAAAAACCAACATGAAAGTTAGAAATGGCCACCATTTGTACCCTGATCGTAGAAGAAGCGGACCCGGAATGAAACAGCTGAGCTAGGAATTCCAAGATTTTGTGGACTGGGGCTGAAAAGGGATCCACATTCCTAGTCTTTGCCCAACAAGAAAAACGTTTCCATTTGCTAGCATAAGTTTTCCTCGTTGTAGACTTGTGGGAGGAGACGATAATGTCACGGACTACTGGGGAAATGCTGGGAAGCCTGGCTAAGGTTGAAAGTGGAGCAACCAAGCTGTGAGCTGGAGAGTTTTGAGGGATTGATGCAACCCGCCTGATTGATGAACCAGGAGATCTGGAATTGGGTCCAGAGTCCAGGGTTGATCGAGAAGGTAACTATGCAGGAACAGGAACCATATCTGTCGAGGCCAGTAGGGAGCAATGAGGATCATTTTGCAACCCAACGATATTGCTTTCTGTATAAGTTTGGGTATCAGAGGGAAAGGAGGAAAGGCATAAAGAAGTCCCTGGGGCCAATCGTGGACTAGAGCGTCTCTGGGTGTGTGACCCGGTAGCGGAAGAAGGGAGAAGTAGTTGATGCATTTGTTGCTGAAGGGGGTGGCAAAGAGATCACAGCAAGGCTGTCCCCATTTGTGGAAAACAAGATTCGCAACTTCCTGATTCAGAGACCACTCGTGAGGCATGAGAATAGCTCTGCTGAGCCTGTCGCTATGATGTTGGATCTCCCGGGGATGTGCGTCGCAATCAGAAAACATTGGGAGGAAATCGCCCATTGTCAAAGTCTGAGTGCTTCTTGACACAGGGGGTAGGACCTGGTTCCACCCTACTTGTTGATGTACCACACCACTGACATGCTGTCCGTTTGAATAGCAATTGTCCCAGGAGGAAGAGAGTCTTGAAGAGCTTGCAATGCCAGGAGCACGGCTCTCAATTTCAGGGCATTTATGTGCAGATGGTACTCGTGAGGTTGCCATGTGCCTTGGACTGTCCTGCCCAGATAATGCCCCCCACCGTATCAGGGAGGCGTCTGTCGTAACTGTGGCTACCGGAGGGGGTTGTATGAAAGGTCTGCCCTGAGTAACTAGTGGGGAGACCATCCACCAAGAAAGATGCCTTTTGCATGCATCCATGATCATGATCTTGTAGGTCATGGGTAGCTCTTGGAAAGACCACTGCATAAACAGAAGCCACTGAAGAATCCTCATATGAAAGCGGCCCAATGGGATTAGGAGAATGGCTGCTGCCATGAAACCCAGAGTTTGAAGGACGTACCTGACTTGGATCCTTTTGCTCTGCATCAGAACTTGTACCTGCTGACGAATTGCAGACACCCTTTCTGGTGGTAGCCTTGCAAACATATCCCTTGTGTCTAAGTCTGCTCCTATGTAAGTGATAGATTGACAGGGCAACAAGGCAGATTTTTCGAAATTTATTGTGATGCCGAGCTGTGAGCAGATTTTGATTGTGTAGTCCCGTGCTTGTATGAGTTTATGTCTGGTGGTAGCAGTAAGGAGCCAGTCGTCTAGATACGGAAACACCTGGAATCCTTGATGCCTCAGGTGAGCCGTGACCACTGCCATACATTTGGTGAACACCCTGGGGGCTGTGGTGAGTCCAATGGGCAGAGCGCTGAACTGATAATGATAGAGCACATCCAATTGTCCTGACCCAGAAAGGGTAGAATGGACTGTAGCGTGACCATCTGGAACTTTGTTCTTTGCACAGACCTGTTTAGTCTGCTGAGATCCAGAATCGGTCTCCAGTCCCCTATCTTTTTTGGTACTAAAAAGAACCTTGAGTAAGTTCCGGATCCGTGCTGGTCTACCGGGACTTCTTGGATGGCTCTTTTTTCTAGCAGTTTTGAAACTTCTATTACTGCTTGCTCCTTCAGATTGGGTGGAACATCTGGGAGGGTCTTCCTTGACTGTAAAGGGGGCTGATGGATGGAAGGGAATTTTGTAACCTCTGGATATAACGGACCGTACCCATCTGTCTTGTGTTAAACTTCGCCTGGCTTTTGGGTACAGCGAAAGTCTTCCCCCGATTGCCTCCAGAGTTGAGCAGCTGGGCAACTCTTCAGGGATGCTGGAAGGGCTTATCAGAGAAGGATTCTCTGTTGCCCTGGTTCTGCGGACCCCCTCTACCACGAGGGCGGTGTCTATTATTATTGTTTCCCCGTCTGCCTCTGGAGGAAAAATCACTACGTGTGTCAGGCAAGGCTCCCTGAGATTTACGGAACCACATCTTTCCACTCTTCTGACCCTTGGGGTAGGGTCTAGAGGGAGTGGAAAAATGGACTCCCACGGCAGAGATAGTCTTGCCTTCTTGCTCATACCTAGTCAAAGTGTCTTTCACCTGTGGTCCAAAAAGAAAGGAACCATCAAAGGGAGTGTTGGTGAAGGACGCTCGAAAGGGTTTTGCAAAGTTAAACAGCTGCATCCAGGCATGCCTCCTAAGAGCCACCCCGGTACCAGCGGCTCTACTCGCCCCATCGGCTGCATAGGAAATGAGCCTCATGGAGGAGTTAATGACAGAATTAAGTGTCGCTAGCTGGGAAGCTACCTTGGCATGTGCTCCTTCAGCTGTTGGATCTTGGAGGGTATCTCCGAGCTCTTTAAGGAGATCCCTTTGAAGTCAGGTAAAATTACACAGGTAGTTCAGTGACCTCATAGAGAAGGTCGCTGAAGTGAACATTCACTTCCCATAACTGTCCATCGTCCTAGACTCCTTGTTATGGGGATGGACAGACGAAGAGGTCTCCGCTAACTCTTTTTTGGTGATTGCTGCTACCACCATAGCATCAACAGGGACACCTTTCGAAAGGAGCTGCTTATCCTGGGGTGCTGTAATAAATTTACTAGGTCTCCTCGGAGTTGGTTCCACTGTATCCAGAGCTGACAAAGCCTTTTGAGCCACCACTGTCATAAGTGGATCGAAAGGCGGAGACACCCAGGAGGTGGAAGGTCGGAAACCGAAGGCATCCAGAAATACAGACCCATCCTCAGAAGGGGCTAGGGGATTCCAGTTCCCCCTCTGCTTAAGCATTTCTAGGATGTCCGAGAAGGAAACATCTTCAGAGGGGGATCTCGGGGACCCTTCCGAATCATCTAAGTCTGTATCAGACGTGACAGACTCGGGGGAGTCAATGTGCTTCCTCTTATACTTTTTCTTCTGAGGGGGCTCTTCTGAGTGATCAGGAGAGGCCTCAGAAGAGGAGGAAACACCCAATGGGGTGTCCTGGAGCATCGGTTCCCTACACTTAGGGTCTGGAGGAGGAGCAGAGGTTGGCACAGGCGCTACAGGGGAAGGAGCCGGTGGGGCTGATAGTGGAGCTGACTCAGGGGACAGCACACTCCGCATGACATCGAAGGTGTCCCTGCCATGGTGCAGAGAAAGCTCCGGTTCCGAAGAAATAAAAATCTTTCTCCGCACTGAGGGAGATGGCTCCGAGGCCGATGTAGAAGCCGAGCTCACCTACACTGAAGCTCTGAGAGGGAGAACGGGGTCGGACAAGGGTCCGATGCCACTCGTCCCCTCGGAGCCGACGAGGGAGCCCCGGCACCCAGATCCCTCGATGGAAGGCACCATCGAGGAATCGGAGCCAACGTCGGAACCGAAGGAGATAGAGTTATCGGAGCCGATGGTTCCACTACTCGAACCCCAACGGACTCCGGCACAAAGCTCATTGGAGTCAGAGGAGGAACATCGAGAGAAGTGGACGGAGCCGATACCTGTTGAGGAGGGCTGGACAACAATTTGGCTAGTGCCTGCGACTTTAGCAACCTACTGGCCACTCTCTCCACATCGTGATCTGACAGCCTAGAGGATCGAGAGGAGCGAGAGGATCAGTGACTACGCTCGCTCTGAAGTAAAGGAGACCGAGGAGCCAAATGTACCAATTCTAGTGAAGGAGACCTCGGCCTCTTGGGGCTCCGCGATGGCTCCGAAGCCTCTGATGGAGCCGACAGGGAGATTGTCTTGTCTGTGCCAGCCGGAACCAACGTAGAAGGTAAATCCTGAACCGAAGACGGCTCCGAACTTGGAGCCAACGGCTTGGTGGATTTAGGGGATTTCACAGGCTGTGAGCTCTTGGCCGGTGAATCCTGGAGTTTTAAAAGACCCCTAAGAATAATCTTATTCTTACACTCCTGCAGGACTCTTGGACTAAAGGTATGGCAAACAGAACAAGAGTCCTGCAGGTGCACAGCGTCTACACAATAGACGCAAGAAGTGTGCCCATCTGTCAGAGACATTTTCTGACAGCATGAGTCACACTTCTTGAACCCAGAAACCTTGGATTCCTTTGACATCCTTAAAAGTAGAAGGAAAAACAATTATAACAACAACCAGAAGCAATATACAGTCTACAAAAAACACTCTACTAAAAAGACTAGCTAAAGTTTTTTTTTTTTTTTTTTGTAAGATAATAGGAAAGCCTCTAATTTAAACGGCTAGCCTATAAGAGAACGGCAGAAGGAAAGCCTCTAACTTAAACGGCTAACCTGACAAGAAGAGGTGGGGGGGAGGGGTGGGGGAGAACTCTCTAAGTTAAACGAGTTCTACAAGAAAAAAGGGGGAAACTACAAGCTAAACAACTATCTATCACAAAAAAACAAGACTATCGTTAATAATAAAATATTAGAAAGGTTGAATTCTAGTGAAGAAAGTTATACAACAAACTTTATACAAGCCTGAGCCAGAAAAACGACACCTCGCAGCTGAAGTGGCAAACAAGATCTGGATAGCTATCGCTAGGCATTATGGGATAAGGGGCAGCCTTGGAGCCAGTAAACAGCTCTCGAGCTATTGAAGATGGCCGAGTCGGAACCAAGGATCGGCTCTGAACCCAACCAGCAAGAACGAAAGCGAGATAGACAACTTAACATCCCTTTTTACAAACGCCAGACGATTTAAAAGTATGCCCTGTTTTTCTGCCTGAATTAGACAATCGTCCAGGTATGGATATATTTGAATATTTCTTTGCCTGCAAAATGCAATTATTGGAGCCAGGCACTTTGCGATTACCCTGGGTATGCTTCTTTTAAATCTAGAGTTGCCAACCAGGCATCTTTGCCTAGCATAGGAAGTAACTGGTGAAGAGTCAGCATCTTGAGTTTTGGAATCACCAGAAAGGTGTTTAGAGTAGACAGGTCCAGGATTGGACGCCGTGATTTGTCTTTTCTGGGTACAAGAAAAAGCCTGGAATAGAAACCTTGTCCCTTTTCCTCTTCTGGTACCAGATGAATAGCCCCCATGTTTAAGAGGGTTGTTTCTAAGCCTCTGCCCACTGATTGGGGGCAGGTCTGGCCACCCGTTTGGTGTTAGCAATGTGTGGAAATGAAATCTGTATCCCTGGGACACTATATTTAAAACCCATTTGTCCTGGGTTATGAGTTCCCAGTTCTTTGCATGAAGAGCAATCTTTCTTCCCAAAGGGGCAGTTAAAAGATAAGTGCTTGGAAATTTTAAAAGGAAGTAGTTGAGACTGTTTACCATAGGGGGGTGTCTTGTTATTTCCTGATTTGGAAGTGGAGGCCCCCCATTGCTTAGTTCTGAGAGTCCCCTGGGACTGAAAGCTGGGGTTTTTGCTGTGTCTGTGCTTGGCTTGAGAAGATCTGGAAGGGGCTGGAAAGGACCAATTCTTAGCAGGCCAGTGCCTACTAAACCTTGGAGGTTGCACATGTAAAAAATCTTTAACAGTTTGCATAGATTTAGCTTTATCTTCCATCTTTTTAAGAACCTCTTCAGCCTTATTGCCAAACAGGTGGTCCTAATTTAAAGGAGCATCCAACAATTTAGCTTTAACATGATCAGGCAAAGATTGCTCCTTAAGCCAAGCATGCCTTCTAAGCACAGACCCAGTAACAACAGCCCTGCAAGAGGCCTCTAAAGAATCAAAACCACATTGCAAAGTAAGTTTTCCAACTTGTTCAGCAGAATGCATTAAATCCTGTAAATCTTTATTTTCCACACAGTCAGGAATCAACATCATTTTCTGTTTACGCAGTCCAATAATATGCTGTTGATATTTTAACATATGAAATTGGCAGTTTAAAGCTCTGATTGCTAAGGTTGCAGAAGTATAAACCTTTTTACCCCATCTATCCAGCGCCCTGGAGTCTCTATCAGAAGGGGTAGGATTTTTAGCAGTAGAAGCCTTAATGCCCTTGGGCCCCTGAGAAATGGTTTCTGGATCTGCAACAGGATTTTTGAAAAGGAACTTGTGGGACTCCGGAACCCTGTAGTATCTGTCAGGTTTACTAGGAGCCGGAGGCAGGGAATCAGGGGCCAAACTGGATTCCGAAAACACATCATCAACAATGTCTAGTACAGGAGGTACAGCCAAAGGCCTATGCTGAGAAAGAAGAAGGAAATCCCTAAGCCTCTTTTTTGAATCAGAAAATTCCTGGCTTTCCCAGTGGAAATGCTCCCTTAAAGTATGTAAAGTTTCCCCAAAAGAAAAAATCCTCAGGAGGGGAAGCAGAGGGAATGGAATCCTCTGCATCAGAATTCTCATAAGTAGGTATGGACAAATCCAGGTCATTAGAAGAGTCAGAAGAAACAGAATCCTGATCAGAAGATTCATAATCAAGCTCAGCCCTAGGCCTCTTGGGGGGGGGGGGTGACTACCCCTGATTACAGTAATTAGATTTTCAGCCATTTTAATCATTTGTTTTTTAGGCATAGGAGCCTGAACATGTGGCCTGGGTGTTGTTTTTTTAGACATGGATCGAGATTTAGGCCTTAGTAATGAAGGCGGTGTCGATTTAATATGCAAGTCTGTAAGCCTGAATACACCCTCAGAAGCCGGTGCCTGCACAGCGGCTCCAGACCCATCCAAGGTAGAGACATTCGTGGGTTCCATACGTGAAGTATCCCATGGCATACCGGACTTCTAATGGGTCTCAGTAGAGGCCTGCGAATCAGAAGTAATGGGTATCAGGGGCTGCGAAAGTGCCTCACTGACTACCGCGAACTGGTGACTGGCTTAGGAGAAGTGTCGTCGACAGTTTTGTACCTCGGCGGCCTGTCTTTATCTTTGCACTTTTTCGGGATCCCGGTAGTCGGATGGCTAACCCCAGACTTTTCTGGATAATTAAACCGAGAACCGAAATATTTAGAGGCAAAAATATACCAACGACAGATAGTGCGCTAATTAAATAAAGCACAAAACAGACAGCAAGGTACGTCGTGGTCACGGCCTAGGCAAGGAATACAGTATGAGTGAAAATCTTTATGAGGTATTTGCTTTCCATAAGTAATGCAATTATTAACTTTTACTGACATCGGTAAGGAGCAAGAAAAAGTTTCCTCAATGGGGTACTTAGCTTTAAGTTGAAGACTTCGGTTCTGAAACTCGAAAACAAAAATTTCAGGAGTTGGCCGACCGGTACTTGCGAACTGCTTCTGCTTTGGGTACCGCATGGCAAGAAAGACTGATGTAATGGCGTCGGCTGCATGTTTTATACCCCTGACGACCTGACGTCATGGAAGAAGGGACAGCAACTGACACAGGACCTAAGACTTTGTTAAATCAGGCTGACTGAGGGCAACCTGCCAGCAGATTACCCAAATGTAATGACTGCAACAGTGAAACACGAAGAACATCTGGTATAGCAGTAAGCTTTCCCGGATCTATATTATAATCGCGAAAGATGAAAACAGCGAATATGAAAACATCAACACATAATGAGCGAACTACCAGAAGAGCGAACCACCAGAATGGTGAAAGGCAAAATATCGAACGGATTTCCCTAACCAACAGCACCATGTAAGTATATCTAAACCAACTACAACAAACAATAACAAGAGACACTTTTGCAGGGGGGCAAGCCCCCCTGCACTCCCCATGTGGGGGGCTGCACCCCCCCACCTCCCTACTTAAATATACCAACTGCAAGATCGCACTACAGTGGGGAAAGAGTATATACCCTTATCCCCAGAATCGCCCTGTTGGCCGAACAAATTAGTTCGATATTTTGCCTTTCGCTGTTCTGGTGGTCCGCTCTTCTGGTAGTTCACTCATTATGTGTTGACATTTACGTATTTGCGGTTTTCATCTTTCGCGATTTTAATATAGACCCAGCTTTCCCTCACTATGAATGACTACCACAGCAAAACCTTGTATAACCTTTGAAAGGCATTCTAGCTTAAACTGACTGGTAAATGCATGAAACAAAGACCACAATGCTGCCTTACAGAGACCAATTAGAAAAAAAAGTTGAGGTAGCCTTCTAATGGAATGGACCCAAAACATAACAGACAAAGACTTCTAAGTTGTATAAAATTGAAAATCAATATGGACAGCCATTTGGACATGGTCTATTTACCAACAAGAGCATCCAACTTGTTGGAAGCAAATAAACAACTACTCTGTCTCCCTGACACATTTTCTCTGGGGAAATACAAGCCTAAGATGCTTCCTGGGGACCATATATCAGAAAAAACTTTCAAGTACATTCTTGGTGGCAAAGTCATAGCAAGAGCGGGTCGACAGGCATCTGTCCTAGACGCAGGAAGTTAAAAGACACCACTGGCAGCTTTGCTGGGGTGCCAACTACTCTCTGCTGGAAGTGCAAACATTCCTGGCTGCATTTAAGTAAACACAATCGCACATTCACTGCTGTTTAAATGCTTAAATGACAGTATGGGAAGACAGCAAAAAATGATCTGACATCTGCAAAATCAACATTGCTTTCATTCATATAATGTTCCAAAGAAGTTGTTTGCTATATTAAATGAATGAAAGTGAATATAGTTTGAAAGTCTGGAAAAAATGGACAGCTATGGAGACCATTCAGATACCTTAATACCTTTTAAAGACCTGTTTTTGGTCCTCAACATTGGTTGAATTCTTCTTTTCAGCCTTAACATTTAGGATTTGGTTGATGAGGGCACCAGCTGGGAGCATCACCTAGAGCAGTAACTGACCTAGCTACTGAAGATGCATATAAAAAGGTGACAACAATCTTTTCCTTCAAAGCTATATCTAAAATGGATCCTGCGCATGAAGAAGGGACTTCACCCTTATGAATTATTGCCTATATCTTCAGATTTGCCTAGTGGCTTATCTCGAGTCTATAACAGACCTTAACTCTCAGGCTTTCACACTAAGAAGACAAAGATATAGACATACACTTCATTTATCTACTGACTAAAAAAAATCCATATTTGTAGTACTGAAGCAATATATCTGGTTTCATACGATGCAGTAAATGACAGTACGATGCTGGGGATTTAAAAAAAAAACGTTACTACTGCAAGAGTACCACATATGACTAGTTAAAGCGACTTAAGTAATGCCAATCGCACAGCTGGGTTTTGCAGCAAACTGGGATACAGATATTTTTAAATATTAGAGAACTATAAATAAAGAAATGTGTGTTATGTTGTACACATCTTTCTGGTAGGCTGACTCAGTAAAGACCTCATGAAGGCAAGCCAAACGTTTAGGTTGGACAGGTCTTTACTGAGCATCTTGACACACATTACAAATGTTACACATTTGTCAGAAGTAATTCAGTCTGCTTACAATTTATCATTCTGTAGCACATAAATATAATTCAGTTTGAATTTAGTTCACTTCTTGAAGTAAAGTCCACAACCAAGAACTCCTGAGAAGTTCTCAAACTGTTTTGTTCTTTTGTGGAAAGATGGTCCAACTACAGCTACAACGAATTCCCCTGCTGCAAGGTAATTTTGCAGAAAACTGGAAACTGTGGATCCAGAAAATCAGTTTGTTCCTCACTGTGAGTATAAGGGCTAAAAAATGAAAACCTATTGTTCATCACATTTTTGCATATCACAGGAGAAGAAACTTTGACAGTATTAAATACTTTAACCTTTCATGAAGAAGATTAAAACAAAACAACATACAATAAGGGAGAAATTCAGGAATTACTGATTAAGAACTGCCTAGCATAAATATCTTCTATTGGTTAGTCATTTGTACTTGAGCAAAAACCATAGATTCTTTTGGACTGAACTAAAGACTCAAGTTAAAGGATATGACTTTGGAAAGCTGTGAGACTCATGGATAGCATACAATTTGTCTACAGTACAGCAAATAAAGAGAAGTTTTTACAAGAAGCGGACCTAACATTATCAAAAGCTGTGAATCTCTGCAGAGTGGAACTGTGCAAAAACACAGTTAAATGAATTTCCAAAGAAAAAGGAGTATGTAAAATATTTGCCAAATAATAAAGCAAATCTGAAACCTAAAGTGGCACTGTGTGATAACAGTAACAGCAAAAGCAAAAGAAGTGTGCTAAGAAGTGCAAAGGAAGTACATGACTGAAATTCAACCTTCATGTACAAGGTTTACTTGCATGTCTGACACGAAGAAGATGCCCAATGTTCAAACAAACAGTTTTGTAGAAGGTACTGTAGAAAGAATAATTCTATAATACCACAGAAAAAGTAAGTATTTCAAAGAAATAAAAGTTTTTTTGCACTAAGAAAATTGGAAAAAGTTGATTCAAGAGTAAAGAGGCAGTGCACCACGATGACACCTTTAGGTAAGAAAAAAGGATTTAGTCTACAGTTCAGAGTGTGAACTTAGACTAGGCACTGGTGGTGAGTGCAGTATTTTGTCAGAACGAACTTTTAAAGCATTGGGGCTGAAAGGCACCCAAAGGAAACCAGTGTGCATATTACTGACTTTTTCAGGACACTAAGTAAAACCACTGAGTGAAAACCTACTGAAAGTGAATATAAAAAAGTATAAAATCTTCTTTCAAAAGGAATCACTGAATCAGGAAGACAACTTGTTAATATTATAGGTTGATTTGCTTGTGAGAGATTAATAAAGTGATATGCATTCACAGTGTGCACGCACAATTTAGACGTGGAGAGGAGGGTACAAATCACAAAACAATCGTGCACAGCAAATACATCTTGTGTGACTGTGCTGATTTAGAGGTCTTGGGTAGCTTGACAAAAGAAGATCCTATTTAAAGAAGATGAAAGCAATTCCAGTAATATGTGCCCCATGTAAAGTACAAGTAGATGTCTACAGCATAACGGAACTAGCAATGAAGAAATGGAAAGCTCAGATGTAATGAAAAAAAAAAAAAAAAAACAGCCATAAGAAAAGGTGCACACTAAGGATAATGTTGTAAGGCAGGACATAATTCATATCTGTACTGATCTGTAAGATTTCAATAATGGGACTGAAACAGTGCACTGTCAATCACTTAGGGTTGTAAACGTGGTCCTAACTAAATCAAATAGGAAACTAGTTTCTGTTTCAGATGCAAACCAGGCTTCTGAAAGGCAAAAAAAAAAAACAAACAAACAGCAAAGATAAACTTTGTTAGGAAGATGCCGATGCTTGACACTTCCATTTGGTTTCTTATCTACATAAAAAACTTCGATTGGCAATTACACAGATAAATCAAGGTAAACGACTAGTTGTGAATATAACTGCTAATCATACCTCTCATCTGCAAACTCTCAGAAACGCAGAGAAGAGACAGAGTAAGGCTACAAACACTTTAGATAGCAGCTTGAAGCTGCTGTAATCGACTAAACAGCTTAAACAAGGTCCAATGTGGCTAAAGGACACAGTCAGTGCTACAAAGTAAACTAAAGATATGGCTTTAAGACAACACTAGCTACTCCAAACAATAAGACAGACTGAGAAAGAAAGAGTTAAGACATATTAGTGCCACGGAAGTATGCAATCTCACATGAAGAAAGTACTTCTGCTGAATTTTCAAGAGTAATAGAGCATCAGCGCTCTCCCTAAAAGGAGATCAGATATCCAGACAGAACAATCATTTTAAATATATTAGACATACAAGACAATAAATGAAGCCAGCCAGATATATGGACATTTTGACAACTGGTCTTGACACTAAAGACTGACATGTTGCATTCAAGGAAAAGTCTCAGTGTGGCCAAACATATGATTTGATGTAGAAAGACCATTACATCTTACTGTAAAGTTAGACATTTTAAAATGATCAGCATACAGTAAAGCATATTGCATAGTACATTTAAAAACACTATATTTAAAAACAAGACAGATGTTAAAACATAATAGTACATATCTTTTAATATTATCGCTTTCTCAGAAAAGAAATTCATGCCATGTGATAAACCTTCTTCTAGAAAAAGTCACATTAATGATCTCATGGTGGCTCATGACACTTTCCAGAGTCACTTGGTATTACAAAAGTTACAGGCTTTGGTTCATAAAATGGTGGCAGACTTGGTATGGTCTTATCTAAAAATATTTTTCACAAGAATAGCCAAATGGGCATTTTTGAGTACCAGACATGACTACTAGAACCAGAGGCTCACTGTTCCCAGCGGAAAATCAGGAAGCCATCAGTGTATAAAAGGGTGACTGGATCAAGTGTGCTTAGTCAAACACCAAGTTCATGTTAAGGACTCAGTTAAAGAAGACCAGACCAACAAACTGGAGTAGTCTACCCATGTTTAATGAAAACCACAGACTACATCTGTCTAGACCCCAGACAGAATGCCAATTCCTAGAATACTACAATGCAGACAATTTCTGTAAAGACTTTCATTTCAAAAGATAACCTAGTTTTATGAAACTTCCCACAGAAGAAGCACATGTCGATGCAACTGAGAAATGGGTAAACATCATAGAAGTTACATTAACATGCAAGACATCACTACCAGTAGTTGCTAACTGAAAAGAGTTACAGCACATCACTGGTAGCAGTTTAGTCCAGAATACTGAAGAATTTATTATTTCCTTTGGATAGCCAGCATTTTCCCCCAAATGCAGGCAAAATGTAGGACTACATCAGATATATATTGGAACAACTAGTAAGCTGACAAGTCATTCAATAACCCGTTAGAAAACTGGTTTATTGGTTCCACTTTTTAATGAAATAAAAATAAAAAATACAATAATGCAACAACAATTCTCCGTACTAAGCGCTTTTACCCACAATCGTATAGGACATCTTCAGAGTACAAATTCTTCACTAAAAAGCCATCCTTTATATAGTTTGAATTAAATGAATAATTAATTAATTGGTTAATGATGTAATTGTGTAATAACATAATTACTAGTAAAGACACTGGAGAAACAGTATAAAAGAAACATCTAGAGAAACAGTGTAAAAACACTGAAATTTTTTCGGAGTCCCAAAACGTGTGTCCAATACTGTAAACCTTAGATAAAACATAACTTTCATTTTCTAGTAATTATTTGATAAATACTAAATATAAATAAAGATTAATCAAAGTTAACAGTGTTTGCCAGTATTTAACAGATGAAAATTGTTTGACAGATAAAAAAGTTTAACAGATAAAAGCATAAGACAGCAGACATAAAAGCCGAAATTATAACATGCTGTTGATCACACAAGATATAGATCTCACAGGTTCTACACATATTGTACACATATTTAAAATATAAAATTCATAAACATATACTAAAAATATAAATTATTAAATATATATTATGAATTATAAATTGTGAATTGTGAAACAAGTAGTGTGTAATACTTCCACGATCCATCTACATCAGTAATATCTTGAATAAATTATACTTATATTTAATTTATTTATAATGAAATAAATAAATAAATAAAAGTTAAAACCAGGTTTGCATATATTGGGGCACACCTTGCCCCCATGGCCACACCAGTTTTTTGTCTGTAATATTCTTCGTTCATATATAAAAAATTGTTTTCAAGAACTATTTCCATCAGTTCTGTCAAGAATCTACATAATTTTAAGAGATTTCTATTCTTTATTATTGACAGAACTCCACACAATGTACAGAAGGAGGGTGATGAACATTTTGGAAGCCAAAGAATGCCTTTGGCAACTTAGGCTTAATGCCTGTATGCTGCCATGCATCAATGATTCTGTTTCTATTTCTAGTGTACTTAAATTAAAATCATATTTTATTTAAGTATGACTTAAACATTTTTAATATTATAAATTTTGATCTATGACCATTTTTTAATTTTTTAACGATTGATTATTACTGGAAAAACATGTTATTGAAGAATGGACTTATACACATATATTTATATATTTATCGATTTATTTATTTATTTATTTCATTATAAATAAATTAAATATAAGTATAATTTATTCAAGATATTACTGATGTAGATGGATCGTGGAAGTATTACACACTACTTATTTCACAATTCACAATTTATAATTCATAATATATATTTAATAATTTATATTTTTAGTATATGTTTATGAATTTTATATTTTAAATATGTGTACAATATGTGTAGAACCTGTGAGATCTATATCTTGTGAGATCAACAGCATGTTATAATTTCAGATTTTATGTCTGCTGTCTTATGCTTTTATCTGTTAAACTTTTTTATCTGTCAAACAATTTTCATCTGTTAAATACTGGCAAACACTGTTAACTTTGATTAATCTTTATTTATATTTAGTATTTATCAAATAATTACTAGAAAATGAAAGTTATGTTTTATCTAAGGTTTACAGTATTGGACACACGTTTTGGGACTCCGAAAGATTTTCAGTGTTTTTACACTGTTTCTCTAGATGTTTCTTTTACACTGTTTCTCCAGTGTCTTTACTAGTAATTATGTTATTACACAATTACATCATTAACCAATTAATTAATTATTCATTTAATTCCAACTATATAAAGGATGGCTTTTTAGTGAAGAATTTGTACTCTGAAGATGCCCTATACGATTGTGGGTGAAAGCGCTTAGTACGGAGAATTGTCGCGTTATTGTATTTTTTATTTTTATTTCATTAAAAAGTGGAACCAACAAACCAGTTTTCTAACGGGTTATTGAATGACTTGTCAGCTTACTAGTTGTTCCAAAATGTAGGACTACACCTGCTCAAAGACTGTCTCCACATTTGCAAGCAATCCACAAGAGTAAAACTTCAATGATGGCATAGCTCCCCAAGCAGAAGAAACCACTGATCTTTACCTCCTACCACATCCAGATTGAGGTAACTTGTTTCAAAAGTGATGGAAGGGTGTCACATATCCAGATTCCATCCCACTAGTGCTGAAGAGAATGCTAGCTGTAGAAATGTGAAAACTGATACACAACTAAAAATGAAGCCTTTCTTACAGAATGTGATAAGATAATGCAAGCAAAAAAATGTGGTAACTGATATGCATGCTAAAAATAAAAATGTGCATATGAAATGCTGTAAGATTGCAGCTAAAACTGCAGAGCCAGCATTATGTTAGCTTGTTACCATAACGTTAGCAAAGTTTAGTACATTTTTGGAAGGCAGGGAAGGGAAGTTTCAGCTCTACTATACTTTGTTTGAAAGCAGGATTATCCTTTTCAGAGGTTCTCCAGTACCTAAACATAACATCAGTAACAAAAAAGTGAAGGTGATCTCAATTCATATTGAAAGAAAGGAACACCTTCACACATACAGACATTTGAAGAGTTCTAGGAAAAACTTTTGCAAATTATATTTGTAATCTCGGACATGACTCATGGTATCTTAACAGGATCATATTTTCCCCATTTCAAGGCAATGTGGAAGGTATGGGATGAGGAAGGTGTTATAGACACTACAGCAGGCTAATAAAAAAGTAAGGCAATAGTTTAATATATCCATACAGAAAAAGAATGGCGGTATGAAGACAGTCCTACTTATATATATCCAGAAACAAAACAAGAAGGAAGTTAGCATAAACACTATAAACACTGCAATTTGGTTAGGGCTAGACAGTATAAAGGATCTTGTGTGGAAACAGAGACCTAATATTTGTTAGAGATGTCTCCCTGTGAACTGAAAGTGAACCGAGTGAACTCTAAGTACAAATTAGCACAAGACAGATGTCTACACAGAGGTCTGAGTGTTAATACAGAAAAAGGAAAAAGAAAATTAGAAGAAGGGCACTTAAGTGATGACCCTCATAGGTATGAAAATACAGAGTTCTAAAACTCATACCTTTCCAAGAGAGAAGAGGCAGTTAAAGAAGGGGGATCTCTCAAGATCCAACTTGTTCAGACAGTGGAAAGCTATCCTTTGTAGAGGAAGACAGAGTAATCTGCAGTGTCAGTGTTTTTGGAACAAAAAATTACACCTTCTGCCTCAACAAGACTTAGTAAAGAAAGTAACCCCAAATTTGAAGGTCTACAGGTAAGCCACATAAACTTCAATAGCACTTAATACATCATCTTCTCATTATGAAAGGCAAGATAGAATACAACTAAGGTAACAATGGAGGATAGTAAAGAAGGTATTCCAATTAATTCTTACCCTATTTTGAATTAATACGTTATCCCTTATATACAGTATTAAGATCAGAAGCAAACTGCCACCCCCCACACACACACATGCACTCACACCACAAATACAGAGAAATCCCTCTGCTTATACATCGTTTGAATCATACACAAAGTCATAAAATATCAGGATCTGCAGGCAGAAATGAGAGCAATGTTGAAGAAAGATACCCAGACAGTTCCAATAGTAGTAGGAGCAATGGGTTTTATAAAAAATAATCTACAATCATACTTAGATATGCTACCAACATGTAACTCCATATGACTTGCAGAAGGAGTCATTACTGGGCACATTGCAGGTGCTCCGAAGAGCATGTTTGGTTGACATCAAAGAGTGAAACAATACTAACTTCATGAACTTTAATCATACTTTGACTTAGGAATAGGGTCCACTCCTGTCATGGTATTAGAAACCCAAAAGACTTGGAGAAATTAAAAAAGAGTGAAACGATAACATCAGCTCTCATTAGGGAATCAAAAACCCAAGTCCTCCAGGATGTTGTGCTGGTGTCACTGCTGCTGGGCAAACAAAAGCCTCTGGGCTGGCAGGTGTTGTGATTTCCCTTAAGAGCCTAATCATTTCAGCTAGGCAAACTCCCAGCTTAGTGATCAAGCTCAAATTACAATCACACACTATCTTGAGATAGTCCTTGGCTACTAAAGACTGGAGAATACCAGGAACTGTTCCTTGTAGAATTCCAATTTGTCTTTAGGAAGAAAGGTCATCATAGTGGATGTATCCAGAAGACATCCTAGAAACACTGCCTTGTGGGACAGAATGACAGAAGATTTTTCTAGGTTCATTTGAAATCCTAGGTTAAAAAAAAGTGTTTTGACAAAGAAAATAGATTCCTGACATCCTAAAATAAAAAGAGTATGCCCTAAATACAGTATCAGCAGTGTCATAATAACATTTGAGAGAAGGCTTATTTACTTGAGGCACAGAAGAAAGTAGGGAATTCAGAGCTGTATTACGAGTCAGAATGAGGAAGATTAGCTATTACACTGTCTGACAAAGCCCCCCACTCACCAAAAAACAAAACCCTTAAGACATGCGAGTTTTACAATTCACTGTTATAAACGCTAGGGTGGAAGAAGCATGTACCTTCATCCCAAACCTATCAAAAAGCTCCGCCATCCTTGTCAGATGGAATAGGATTATCTGCCAAAAGGTGTTTGGAAGAAAAAGGTTTTGACACAGAAATCACTGCAGGACCTGCCCTGGGGTTCCTAAAAACAAATTTGTGAGTTTATGGAAATTTATGCAATTTGACTTTTTTTAGGAACTTGTGGATGACTGTCAGGTAAACTAATGACAGAAAGAAAAGTATCATCTACAGTTGGTAAGACCTGCAGGCTGAGTAATATCTACTTGTAGCAATGCATATAGGTTTTTGTTTAAATTTGCTCCCAGTGAAATAAATCCTTCAACCTGCTAATACTGTCAGAAAAAAGACAACTCTTCAGTAGGGGACCCTATTTCCTGTACTTCATATTCTAATTCAGAATCTGAGGGAGATAGAGACCATTTTCTTTTAGGACAAAGGAAAAGTACCACATTTAAAGTGCTGAGCAAGTCTTTAGCAAATTACAACAAATCATCTTTCGATCTCTAAGTTGAAGGGGACACTATGGTGTATGTGTGTTTGAGTTTGTGCCTCCTTTTCCTCAGACTGTCTACTGAAAAGTAATGCTCAGATATCTAGTCATCTCCCCTGAGAATCTAACTTCTCAGCGCAACCCTGTAACAAAATAAAGTCTGCTCCTTCCTTCAATGTCAGCAGAAGTGGTTCTCTCTTTCTTGAACAAAGTAGAAGTATATGCAGCCTTCGTGGCTGTACAAACCTCTTGGCTCTTAGCAGCACCAGAGTTGAGGTGAATTGGAGGACGATCCAATGGTTCCCATACAGCCACAGTGCATTCGCCATTACTTTGAGACAACATTTGGCAAGAACCACCACAGAGTATTACACTGTCCAAATATTTGAAACCCTCAGCCTCAGAACCAGGGCAACGGGAGTCTCTCCCGGAGAAGCCCTTTCAGCATCCCTGAGTGTGGCTCTGTCTCCCCTTGAAGGCAGTCGGGGAAGAGAAGAGCGCCGCTGTACCTGGCAATTTTCAGGCCCAGTAAGACAGGCTGTGATCCCTATACAGGCCATTTGTACTATGATGGGTCAAACCTGGCCTGTTTCTCACCATAAACTTGAAAGGCTGCAAAGAAAGTTTCCATCTATATAGTTTTGTGTTTCTATCCTGTTGTCTTATTCAAACATAACAGTGGAGCACTGTCTGAAAAAGTGTAATTTCACAACTAAAAAGGTAATACTTTGAGTGCTCACATGATTAGCAAGTATGCCCTCTTAATAGTGGAATACTTGATTTCAGTTTTCAACTAAAAAAAAAAACACCCATAGGACGTTTTATTCTAACAAAAACATGATAACATTGCTCCTAGGCCTACATCTGATGCAACAGCATATATTTATAGAAGTCTTGCTGAAATCTAGACGGGTTAAAACAAGCTCTGACCAGAACATTCTCTTCAACTGGTTAAAAGCATTGTCTGCCTTCAGCGTCCACTTTTTTTAAACAAGAAACATCTTTATTAAATTATCACTTATGACATAGGTAATCATACATTTATATAAATGAAAACAAACCATATTGACATAATCTTAGTTGCATTATACATCACAAAATATGCTGACATGATTTTAGTTGCAAATATTGCACATCATTTATAATCTCCCTAATCAATGTCAGTCAATCATTACATACCTCATTCAAATCCTGCATTCTTTTAAACCTCATTCCTCCCCTGTATGTAGTTCCCACAATTCTCATTTTTTTCTGTGTAATTTGCTCTTACTCTTTTCTAAAGAACCCAACTGCAATTGTTTTTACCTCTGTTACTATATTCACTACTTCTAGTACAGTTGGTTTAGACTCTGACTTCCATTTTCTAGTAATTGCTTTTTTTGGCAGCCACCAAAATTTGGGCCTGCAAGGCCTTACTATGTCTAGGCAATTCCGATTCTGTATCACAGCTTAGAAAAATCATTTCCCTAGATACATCAGTTTGCTCACCCAGTATCTCTGATACAGTAGTCACCCAGTATCTCTGATACAGTAGTCAAAGGATCATAAAAAATTACTAGGCTAATGGCCCCAGGGCCCTTACACGACTAGCCAAGTTCTACCCTTACTTCGACGATCAGTACCTAATGCCTGTGACCAAGAGGGATACAGGTGGAGCTCCCTAGTTTGCAGGGAATCTTTAAAGTCTGCTAACTCATTACACTCCCAGAAAATATGTTCCCAATTATGTCTTTCTTCCCCATCACACCTCCAACATTATGCTGTCTACCTGAGGAAAAATTCTCTGGAGGCTACTTTGGATATAAAAATACCCATATAAACATTTCCAAACAAAACTCCTAAATCTTCTAGATTCTGTTGCATATTTCGGAGGCACACATTTATCCCCCCATCTTTGTGAATTGCTTACCCAATCTCTCTTCCCAATCCTTTCTAACCTCCTCTGATTGATATAGTTACCATGCAATATTTTATATGCTCTACTAATTATTCTTTTTTGTAACAGCAACTTCTGTTCTAGATTCTACTAAAAACTCTACCAGTGCTACTCTTCATTTAGGACCCCTCTACTTCTTTCTCTATGCCTATACTCTGATAGCAATCCTTGATAGAGAAGGCACTCTCTAACCAGTAGTCCAAATAAATTCCTGGCATCTTCCCATTCTATTACCTTCCTATCTAGTTATTTGCTCCCAATACCTTGGTTCCTTTGCCAGTTTTCTCCAATAAATTCCAGCCCTCTCTTGCCTATTTTCTGTATCCCTAATTGCAGTCATCCTTATCAGCAGAATCTCCTTTCTCCATTCCAGTGTTGGCTTAAGTTCTTAGAATACATTCTGCTACTTTATGAATATAATACAATATAAATATAATATGATTATTGTTAATCTCCTTAAAGCTCTGCATTCAAAGTCCCAGTCTCTCCTGGTTTCCTGAGCTTCTCTCTGCTTCATCATCATCCCTTTCCAATTTGAATTACAGGTTTCTGCTTATGCTACGTATAGGAGCCTTAACTGTGTAGCTCTGAAATACCCGTTCAAATCGGTTAATCCCAATCTGCCTTGTGCTACTGGAAGACTCAGCTTATCCCACTTGACTCTTGCTGTCTTCTGCTCCCAGACAAAATCCTTCAGGTCTTTACTAATTGCTCTCCACAACTTCTCCTCTGGTTGATAACAATATGCCTGACCTGTGTACAAGACTAAAGGGACTAAAAACATTTTAACTGCTTGTATCTTACTATCCATATCGATATAACAGAACTTCCAGTTTCTCCGTTTTTGTATTATCTTTTGTTTAGTCTTTTCCTACATATCCTTAGCTGCCACGCCAGAGTCTTTTTTTTATCCATACTCCTAAGTACTTAATTTGATCATATCCCCATAAATATGGCCATTGCTGAACTAAATTTGTATGTGAGTACATAATTTACCACTATTGCCTTTGTTTTAGCTTCATTAATTTTGCATCTCAAAAAGATCTGAAGCTGTCTCAAAATATTCCACAACACTGAAATGTCCTTTTCTGGTTTTATCAGGTAGAAAATATCATCTGCAAACAGAGCCAGCTTTTCTTGACTGCCATACCAAGTATATTCTTGAATTTCCAAGTCCCTTATTTTCTTTACCAATGGTTCTAAATATAATGCAAATAACAAAGGGAAAGAGGACACCCTTCCTTGTTCCTCTGCTCAAGTTGAAATTATCAGAGAGGAACCCACACACTAATTTTCACCTCCAATCCCTCATAAATCCTCCTAATCAACCTTATTAATATTATCAGGGAATGCAAATGCTTCCATTACCCTGCTCATAAACTTCTGGCTTACTCTGTCAAATGCTTTCTCTGCATCAAGACACACCAGCAACAGTGGTATTTTCTTACATTCTGCTTCCCTGGATCATCAGTATTCTGTTAATGTTGTCAAATGTTTGCCTCCCCTCCACAAAACCACACTGATCCATATCTATCAATTTTGGCATTGTTTTTTCCATTATTTTGCCCATTATAGACATAAACACATTATTATCATGGTTTAGTACTGAAATGGGCCTGTATGAAGCTGGATCTGATAGCTCTTCACCCTCTAAGTATTACAGCTACCAGCACTTTTTTTCCAAGATGTTGGTACTTTTCCTCTTAAAATAATGTTAAACAAAACCTTCCAGATCTTTTATTTTTTCCCTTCCATCTTCCAGACTTCCACAGGAATACCATCTGTTCCTGGGGACTTTCCTGTGGATTGGTTATACATCACCATTTTTATCTCATCTCTTCGTATCCTGTTAGTAATTACCTCTAACCTTAATATATTTAATTCTTCCATAAACATTTCCATTTGTATCTCTTCTTGATTTCTGTATTTCTCTGCTTTATAAAGACTTTCACAGAATTTCCAAAATAGTTCTAATACCTCTACAGGATCTCCTGTTATCTTCCTTGTTATAGACTCCCTAAGCTTGGCAGCAGACCAAGTTTTTGTTCTCTAGAGTTCTCATCAACAAACAGTTGCTTAAGAGCAGTCTTTCTAAACTCATGTGTATTATTGAGGTAATCCCTTATTTTCTGTTCAGCATTCTGCAGTTGCTCCTCTTCTTTTTCTGTGGGTTCCCCCTATTCTACAATACTTTAACATGTCAGTCCCTCTAAATAATTATTGTTACTTCTTAACCCTATCTCCCTTTATTTCCACCCTATTTTTAAATGCCCTTTAATTTTATCCCACTCATTAGCTATACTTTCAGAAGAACTTTATATCTTCTCTAATAGTTCCTGAATAATTTCCACTACCCATTCCTTAAATTTCTCTCTTTTCAACAGGTAGGTGGGAAAGTGCCAGTGTCTCATTTTATTTCATTACCCTGGTTTTTTTATTTTAGGTATTATTGATGTATGATCTGAAATAGGTATTGTGTTTGTATCAAGACTTTCAATTAAATGCACATGTTCCTGTGAAATGTAAATTCTATATAGCCTAGCCCAGTTTTTGTACCTTGGGAAATAATATGTAAATTCACTCCAAACTCCTAGTATTAAATTCATATCTTCCATGGAAAATATTTTTATTTATTTGACATCTGTTAACCGGGTTGATCCAACTGAGCAAAAAGCCCACATTCAGTGGAGACCCGAGGAGAAAAGCTCCATGTAGATTATACAATATTATAAAAATATGTAAAAATCAAAGTTACACAAAGTAATACAGTAAATTAAATGACAATTACAATGGAGTACAAATGACCAAAACAATGATAGCAATATATAAAAAGTTACACATTTGAGAAATCAAAAACAAGCACAACTTTCATATGCACAAGTTTTTTTTTTTTTCCTTTCTTCAACTGAGAGAAAAAAAAAAAAAAAAAATAGAACTGTTAATTAAGCCAAGCCCTCCTATGAGAGTTATTAGGTTCACAGGTGTGTACTAGGCTAATGGCCCTGGAGCCTTTACAAGCCTAGCTCATAGGATAACCCTGGCATCGTGCCATCTGACCTTAGTTCTCAGTGCCTCTGTTGAGTAAAGCCACTGGAGTGATCCCTGCGGTGAATTTTCTATTTCCCATCCGCTCATCAAGATTTCTCTTGAAGAGGGCCAGTGAGGTGCTCTGCTTCACATGTATGGGAAGCCTATTCCATAGCATGGGCAGTCTCTGGGTTATGAACCTGTCCCTCCAGCATGTTCTGTTGATTGTGGTAATGAGGTTGAGGTCTCTGGAGTGTGTGATGCAGTGTGATTGGGATTTCTTTAAATGTAGCATTTCTAACAGAGCTGGGTCAGACATGGCTTTGCAAGTCAAGCAGAGATCGCCTTGAAGTAGGCGATATGAGACAGAGAATAGTTGGAGTTTTTTAAGTCTGTCCATATAGGACAAATGTTTAAGGCCTAGGATCCTACTTGTGAGGTACTTTTTGCGGCCTCTCCAGTTGTTACAGGTGTTTAGTGAGGTACATGCCAAATGGAGCACTGTACTCAATGACTGGCCTAATGCGGGAAGAGCAGAGGGAGACAATGACCTCTTTTTTTCCTGGATGCAAAACCCTTAATAATGAGATATGCCACATAGGAGGACTTTCTGACCACAGTGGCAATGTGGTGGTTAAAAGAGAGGTTGCTCTCAACCGATGTTCCCAGATCTCTTAAAATGGCTTCTGTGTTCAGTGGACTACCATCGATGTGGTAATTCATGGGAACCAGGTTTTTCCCAAAGGGGATGATGACACATTTTTTGGCATTGAGCTTAAGGCCATGGTTCTGACACCCAGTTATTGGTCTCAGTGAGACCTTTCTGTAGGATGTCAACATCACTTGGGGAGTTAATAATCGCACCTAACTTGCAATTGTCTGCGAACTTTGTCAGCCAGAGGCCCATTGTGCTGGCCTGGACTTCAGAGAAGTAGATACCAAACAGGAGAGGACCCAAGACCGAACCCTGTGGGACTCCACTTGTGACTGGCCGGCAGTCTGACTTGGAGTCAGCTACTTTCACACTGTGGGTTCTTTCTGTAAGCCAGTTTGCAAGCCACCTAGTGATATAGGGGTTGATGCCTAGCTTAGTGAGTTTTTCTATGATTCCTGAGTGGGGAATGGTATCAAAGGCCTTGACCAGATCAAGGTAGACTGTATGAACCACCTTGTCTTCATCCACAGCTCTGGTGACTGACTAAAAGAAGTTGACCAAGTTGAGCAGGCATGATCTACCCTTCACAAAACCAAACTGTGTGGGATCCAGAGTTTGGAGATTCCCTATATCCTTGTTTATTAGGTCCATGATGATGCGTTCCATAGCTTTGCATATCAGACTTGTCAGGCTGAAGGTCCGATAGTTCCCAGGGTCTGAAGTCGCTCCTCCTTTGTGAAGTGGGATGACTGTAGAAGTGCGCCATTCAGTATGGACAAAGCCTGAGGTGAGACTGTGATTGAACAGGGCACACAGGTGTGGTGCCAGTTCACTCCGTAGTTTATGAAGAACATAGCCAGGGATATTGTCAGGACCCATAGAAACTGTATTATTGGCCTTGGACAGTGCTATTTTAACCTGTGCAGCAGTAATACTGGGTGCCTGGCAATCTACTGGTATTGTGACTGGTCCTTTGGTGGGGGGAGAGGGGTAAAGTTGTCACTGAATTTGTCAGCCAGTATATTAGCAATATCTGTTGGCTCGGTATAGGAGGTGCCATTGTGCAGTAGCTCAGAGCAAATCTGGGTATTGCAGTGGAGATTCTTTACATGACTATTGAAGGCCTTGTGGTTGTCTTTACTATCTGCTGCAATTCTGTTTTCATAGCTAGCTTTAGAGGATTTGATGAGGGATCTCAACGTTTTGTTGAGGCTGATAAGAGAGTTTTTCCAGTCTTGGGACTTCACCTTATTCTGCATCAGTTTCTGCCTTCTGTTGTAGAGTTTGTTTATGACAGGGGACCACCATATTGGCTTCCTTTTTTTGGAGGAGAGAGTCTTGGTTCTAGTGGGTATGGCAAGATCAATGCATTTGTGTATGTGTTTGTACAGTGCATTGGTGTATGATTCGGTGGTCATGCAACTATTTTCCATTTGCATGGGTGCCGTGAAGTTAGCCACCTCTGTTTTTAGGAGCCCACAGTTAGCTTTGTAGAAGTTTTCAATGGTGGTTACCTTTGCGGGGGGTGGGAGGGATGTGGATTTCCAAGGTGATTAGTTTGTGGTCGGATCTAACCAGGGAGGAGTTGACTATTGGTGTAGAGCAACGGTCGCCCATGTCAGTAATGACCAGGTCAAGGATGTTGCTACCTCTAGTTGGGGTAAGAATGAACTGGTCCAGGGCACTGGAATTAATGAATGCCAGGGAATGCTGGGAAAGTGTATTGGTACATGAGTAGTTCTCCCAGTTAATGGAGAGGTAGTAGATGTCGCCCAGTATGAGAGTTATAGGTTGGACCCTAATATTCTCCAGGGTGCTTAGGAACGTGGAGTGTGAGTCTTGGGACATGGGTGGGGACCTATACCAGGCTACGACCTGAATTGCTGTCTTACCCAATGTTAGCTGCACCTGAAGTATCTTAGATGTGTTATCCTGGGCTATCAGTCTGGAGGTGTGCACATCCTTTATGAATATGGAAACACCACTGCCTTTGGAGCTTCGGTCCAAGTTCTGGGGCTGAAAGGTGTGGAATGAGTTATTACTTGGTAGTGCAGGGGTGCTTTCTGCTGCCTTGAACCAGGTCTCTGTTACGGCACAAATGTTGATGTTCTCCATTTTAAGGAGTGCTTCGAGCGAGTGCATTTTGAGATTTAGACTTCTAGTGTTGAGCAACATGACCCTCAGATTGCATTTGTTTGTAGCTGTTATGGTGGTAATTTGGTCTTTGGAACACCACCTAAAAAAAGGCACTATAGGGGTGGCAAGAGCCTTGGCCAGTATCTGGAAGCCCAGGGGTGACAGATGCAGGCCATCTCTGGCAAAGCATCGAAGTCTGTCAATTATGTCATCCCAGGCAGACAGATACTGGATTCCCCTTGGAATGACACCAGAAACTTAGCCAACTGTTGAAATCAATCATTTTCTTATTATACTATGGTATCATTCTGGGTGATGGTAGGATGCTGCTCAGGGCTAGGGTCATACCCACTTGGGTTACATAATCTGAGAGCTCCTCCATGTCTCTTTTTCATGTAGTCCAGGGAGGTGTGTCTCAGGTCATTCACACCCACATGTACAATGACAGAGTCATATTTGTACCTGTTGTTGAAGGACCTGAGTGCGTGTGTTATGTGGCGGATCCTGGCACCTGACAGGCAGTTGATTGTTACTTTCTCTTTATTCAACCTAGTGAGTGGGACATCAGTGTGCCTCACTATCGAGTCACCTATGACTAGTCTGTTGGGCATGCTGTTTTGCCTTAGGGGCTTTGGTTGAGTGGCACACTGTTTAGGAGAGCTATGTGTCTCTTGATTAGTGTTGTGTTGCGGTGGTCAAGTGCGTTTCTGCCTTGGAGGTATCTGCTGTTTGGGTAGATTTTGTGAAGATGGGTGTTTTTATGTGAAGGCAGTGCTGGTGTGTGTTCTGGAGGTCTGTGTGTTCCATGTGGTGTGGTGCAAGTGTTCTCCTCTTGACCGGCTATTCCGGTCTTGGCTGGAGAGTACCTGGCTTCCAATTTGGATACATAAGTGCATCTCTCGCAAGTCTTAGAGTTGGGAGGTAAGAGAAGGTTGTCAGTGTACATGAGGCAGTTGCTACATTGCCTCAGGATGCTCAAGTTCACCAGGTTAATAAGAGAAAGCACAGGGAACTGACCTTTAGACATGCCTGGAGGGGTGGGCATTAATAATAAGTACTGGAGCTGTTTCCTTGTAAAACGTTTAGTGCTGGTAGGACTTTTGTGTGCTACAATAATTGCTACAAGAAGTCTGGTAAAGTGCTAGACTAATAAGCTATCAATAGTGCAGGAAAGGAGAGAACTAGCAGATCTAAGGGAAATTTTGAGGAGCAGACTTTGGCACCGCTCAGAGGCTTACAAACAGTCTTGGATACAGCAAATCTGTAACTGGACTAGACTAGTTAGAAATAATAGGGGAGAAAAGTAAAACTATTAAGCCAAGCCTTCCTGTAAGAGTTAGTAAAAGTAGTAAGAGGAGAAGGAGGTAGAAGAGGAGAAAGTAAGGGTTTATGTGGCGTCATGACAAGGGCAGATCCAGCAGTTAGCTAGATGATTCTTTAGTTCTTTTTTGAAAGTGTTGGAGTGAGTAATCCTTCTTATGTTGAGTGGGAGTTTGTTCAACTCTTGAGATACTGAGTACCTGTATAATACTTTCCCAATAACTTTATTGAGTTTGTATATTTGAAGAACATGTTGGTGTTACACAGTGGGCGTGTAGGGTATAGAAAGATACAAGACTGGCTAGAGAGGGGCAGGCAGTGGATTTGTTGAGTAAGAAGTGAGTTATATGAAGTTGGGAACGCTGAAGTTGGTGGGGGAATTCGAGCCACTGTAGGTTTTTTTTAGAGCTAGCGATTTTATTGTATGCTTGTTCCAGTTTAGTGAATGTTTGTAAGGGTTGGGGCAGTGTAGAGTAGACTTGGAAGTAAATAACCTTGGGCCAAGGATACTCTAGATTCCATTGTTAGGTATTTGCTATTTCTATAGAGGAGACCGAGTTTGGCTTTTTTTTTAATAGACTGTTGGACATGGAGGTCAAATTTTAATTCGTCTATTATCATTCCGAGTAGCTTTGTCTGGGGTTCTGCATTTATGATGGTTTTATTTAAGGAAGAGATGGAGAAAGTGGGTTTGCAGTGCAAGAGAGATTTTGGAAGAAACAGTAAGAGTTTAGTTTTTTAGGATTAAAAATAAGCCGGATTTCAGTGAGCCATCTTTCAACAGAGATAAACGAGTGTTGGGTAAGAGTGTGAAGTTGAGAGATACTGTCAGAAGAGGAATGAGAGAGGAGTAACAACAAGAGGTATAGAGGTCATTGGTGAAAATATTGAAGAGAAGGGGTCCCAGGATGGAGCCCTGAGGAATGCCTGCATGAATGGGGAGGAAAGGGGAGCAGGAGGAATACCATCTGACCGATTGCCTTCTATTTGAGAGATAACTAGAGAACCATTCAAGGGTAGAGGCGGAGACATTAAGGTTGGCTAGCTTGGTTAGGAGTTTAGAGTGTAAAACCGTATAGAAAGCTGTTGAAAGGTCTAAGAAGAGACATGATACAAATCTATTATTATCCCAGGTGTCAGCTATAGTGTTATAAAAAATAGAAGAGTGGTTATAGTACTATGGTTTAGACGGAAACCATGTTGAGTAGGTGTCAGATTTTTTTTGGATAAAGTATTTGAGAAGCTGGGAATGTATGCATTTTTCTAGGATTTTAAGAGGGGGGTTATAGCTATGGGTCTATAGTTGGAGGCATCATAAATTTTTTCAGAAATCTAACCTCCTTTGTTATATTTTCCCTTCCGGGCCCCCAGGTACAGCTCCACTGTTGCAAATCAAGTTCCAGTCCCCACCTAGAAGTAATATTCCTTGTTGGAAGCGGATTCTCTCTCCCAGAATTTTCTTAAGCTCCATTATAGCAGTTTTAGGTGGAATATAAACACATGCCAGTGTAATCCTCCTCCCTTGCCAAATCTACCATTAACATCTTTTTCATCTTCTTCTCTCCCTACTGGAGCTCTCCTCTTGCAATTAATATTATTTCTCTTTTCCTTTCCAATGAATAACCATCCTGAAAACCTTTATCAAATTCTCATGTTCAATTCTTTGCAAGTATGTCTCCTGTAGCATAGTTATTTGCATTCTACATTTTAATATAGTGCACTACTCATTCTTTTCTGTATTTATCTGTGAGACCATTGACATTTAAAGACATTACAGAAAGCATCATTGTGTTAAAAAGTTATTATTCCCACCTTTTATGTGTAACAGCTTGTTTTATTAAATGTCTGGTTCCAACTTTTGTGTTACTTGCATACACTGTTTGACAGGTTGATCTTTTATACAGTTGTTTCTTGTCATATCCATTTGAGCCTATGTCATATTTTACAAAACGTTTTTGTTTTATTAAAAGCCCTCAAAAACACACACAAACTCCAATACCCACCAAAACCTACTAACTTAATACTAACACACAAAACTATATACATCTTCAAATATTGAAGGTTTACCCTACTAAAAGGAACAAGTGTCCCAAACTGACAGCCACCCTCTAGACTTGAGTTAACCTAAAAGAAAGGTTATTCAAGCTAAGAGACATGGTACAGCCTGTGTTTCTACTAACTGCTGTCTGGTTTTGTCTTATCTTTATAGGTCTCCCAGCTGGGAAAACACGATGCCTTCAGAAAACATGATCACCTAGCCATTTTCCTTTATTACATTGTCTCTATGGAGACATGACGACCAGATATGTGGTTGCTACTAAGCGCACATTTGCTACAAAAAACTTTATATATTCAATATTCTTTTTCATTTATTTACTTTCTCTTAAAACTTGTTACTAGATTAAACTAAGGACCTTAAACCAGTCATTCCCCCTATGCAGGAATGAAAAAGTACAGTTTTGTACACCATAATAAATGATGTTCAAGAGATCCACATTGCTGCAGTCCTACATATGTAGTGTCCTGTCCTCGGTTGGCTGGCCGAATACCAAAGTATTAGGCTGGCGTCAGTGAGCGCCCAGATCAGACATCACATCACAGGTAAAAGCGCAAGCATGACGCCATATCCTCCGATCATCTTTCTTCCCAGATGAGAAAGGCCTAAAAGAAAAGCAGCCCCCCAAACAGGAAAACAGATACCTCCCAAAACATGCCCAACAACAACCATCACCCAAAACCAACAAACCATGCCAAAGGGAGAGGGGAGGGGGGAGATTGGGAGCAGCAATGTGGACATCTACACATCTATTTAAGGTACAAACTGTACTATGTTCTTCATCTCACACTGCTGCAGTCCTTACATCACGCTATGGGTAGAATCCCAAAGCAGAGGATCCCATGGGATGGCAAAATCATAAAGCATAATATAAAAGCCCTAAATCTGCCTGTAATGCAAATCCAGCCCTAGACTTAGAGAGAATAAAGAGGAAGGTGAAAATGCTTAAAGTATGTAAAAAAGTATGTAGCTGTGCTGAAAAAATATCTTTTAGCTACTCCCCTTCTTTTAGTGTAGAAGAAGCAGAGTGCAGTGGAAATGGAGAGGAAGATCTCCCCGAATAAGAATACCCAGAAGAGAATAAATAACAGAATAAAATAACAAATAATTTTCCAAATAGTTTTTTTTTAGAAATGATTTTTTTGAGGAACCAAAAAAAAAAAAGAAACAAACACCTGCTGAGACTGCCTGAACCCTGGGTTCTGCTCAAATGCAACGCAATTGCCTGTGAATATCCAAAGTATGCAAAATCTTTTCCCCTTTATTTTGGGGGTTTTATAAAAGAATTCATAAAAGTAGGCAAAAGAATGTTACAGTTAAAGGAAAACCACTTTTACTTAAGGAGGAAGGATTGGAAATGTAAAGATACCCTATCCCGTGAAAAAAATCAGGAAAGGTTCCACCTTAAGGGCTTCTAACAGAGAAAATGTCCTTGCAATGAAGGGTCAACCAACAAAAAGCAGTGTTGCATGATATAAAAGCAGGAGTAGGCAGGTCTAAAAGGTTGTAGAGTAAGTTTTCCAACACAAGTCCTCCAACAAAGGCAGGATTGCCCACCTCTCTTATGTTCTTTGCCTCTCTAAGAAATTGCTTAAAGTCACAAAGGATGAAATAAAAGGAGGTCACAGTCATGGTGAGCAGAAGAGGCTGCAGCATGATGTGAGCAGCAATATGAACAGCATTCTTAACCAACAACAAGGTATCCAACCCCTAACTTTCAAGTTAGTGCTTGTAAACAAGCAAGTCAGTCTTGAAACATCAAAGTAAAAATCTTTGCTCCAAATAAAAAAACCTCCATTTATCATCAGCAGAAACTCCTCTTGTAAATTTGCCAAAATAAATCCAAAATATGATCAAAAAAACAGAAGGAAGCAGAAAATGAGAGGGCCCCAGAAACAGAGAACTCTAATAGACCTTGGAGTAGATGAGAGAGGCCCTGAGACATCGATGAATAAACTTGCCCTCCTGAGAGACCAGGATCTCAGAGGGCTCCTCGGCCATGGTGGCTCATGCTGCTCTCTCAGTAGCTGGCCTCAGTGCTGGCTTGGCCAATCCAGATCTGAAAGGTGGATGGTGAATGAACAGCCTTCAAGAGTGAAAGGCAGAGGAATGAGGACGTAGACTGGAAGATTAGACATATCCATGATCCACAACTGAAACTTCCAATTTCAGCCTTCACCCATAGGGATGAAACATTTGTGCAAAACTTTTTTGAAAGGAAGAGTTTAGTGGAAAGGAACAGATCTATGTCTGAAGTCCGAGTCCCACTGTCACATGGAGAAATATACACTCCAGAGGATCCACTATTTGTCTGGACAACACATCTGCTGCTCACCACTTCAAAAAGGAGAGTCTCTTGCCTGAAGACTGCCTTGCCTGAAGATTGAGGTGTAATGCCAGAGCAGTCTCCACAAAAATCATCGCTTGCCTGCAAAGCCTTGCTTCGATGTATGTCCCCTTGTTGATGTGTTGTTGTGTTACTACATGACAGTAGTGTTGTCCTGGTGATCCAACACCTGCCATTGAAGAAATAAATCCTTAAAATTGTTGATATGCAAGTGTGCTCTAGTTCTGTCACTCAAGTTGAGAAGCAATGAATTTCCTCTGAGTGTGCGGTTCTGATCCCAATTATTTCCATTGAGGTGCTAGAGAGAAGCTGAAAGCCTTATCTGACTACTCTGAGTCTGTGCCAGTGAATCCCTTGTCACACAAGAGTCCCTTGTTTAGTGACATTCCTGAGCCCATCACTGTGCAGAGATTGTCTGTCTGGTGTCCATATGTGCACCATTTTGAAGATCAGCTTGCAGTCCACCTTATATGCATTTTGGGCAACCCAAAGAAGCTGCACATGTGCCCTTTGCCCGGGAAGCATACCATCACATGGCTTGCATGATGAAGGATTGGTCCATGTGGACTGCAATAGAAGAAGGGTCGTCTTGAGAGACGGGAAATGGAAAAAAAGAGAGGCAAGAAAAGTGTCTCACACCCAGCAGAGACAGCAAGCTGTATTCAGTCTCACACCCAGAAAGCACTCAGGCAATCACAGAAGACTGGATAATCTTTAACACTACCATCACATACTGTAGATGATGAAGGGCCTCGTCCTTTCTTATGCAGATAGATCATGATGTGATTGTGATATAAATATAATGATCTTTTCACAAATAAGGAAAAAACTGTGATAGCACGAACCTCTAGAAAGGCTATGGAATGTCCAGATAAGTGTGAGGATAGATAAGATTGTGGAAACTCTCCAAGTCCAACCCTGAACTGAGTGGTCTCCTGTGCGACTGGCCAAAAAGGAATATGAAGATAAGAGGAATTGAGATCTAGGATTACCATCCAGTGATCTTTTCCAACAGAGGTAAAAGCTGTTGTAGATCGAGCACTTCTGGCATTGGAAGCCAGCCAATGTGTAAATAGATTTCCAAGTCCAATATCCAGATAGATGTTCTTGAAAGTGGTGACCAAATGTCAGAATAAAAACCTTCTGCTCCACTAGAAACAGAGGAACTGGCTGTGGCAAGCTATTTGAAGAAGTGTAAAAGAAGGTTGTATTGGTCCTGTTTGATCTTTTTGTCGAGGAACCTCCTTTGAGCCTTGAAAACGCCGAGCATGCGTTCTAAAGGACCTGCCACTGTGAGCTAGAAACTGGCCGCAGAACCCCAGTTGTCCTGGAGCATTTGTCCAAAGAACCCCCTTCCACCCCCTGCTAGGCAGGAAGGCAAAGAACTTGCCAGCTGCTGCTCCAAAAAGGCTGCCAGGCAAGAAGAATCTGTTGCATGCTCCTCATTTCTTCAAAACCCTGGCTCACAGGAGAACACTTGGCCACAATAGACTGTAAGGGGGCATCCTAGGCTCAAGTTTAACATGCTCTCCCTGGGTCTGATCGAAAAGCCCCCTGACTAGAACGAGAAACAAGACTGAGTGGCACCCCTTACCTAGCCAAGACCCCCTACTAGGCTTGTTCCTTCCTAAAGAATGCTTACCCAGCTGTTCAGAATTTGACAAACCTTCCAGCAATTTTCACTCAAGGCCGCCCAGGACCAAAAACCACACAACTTAGAGAACAAATGGCATCCAGAAAACTAAGATTAAATCCTTTAATTCTTTTCATCAAGAACCTATGCAATTAAAATAAGAATTTAACCAGCCTTCTTAACCCATCTATCCACCTGTACAGATCCTTAAACCACACTGCAAAGAATGCACTTGTTCCTGCTCTAACACTTTTAGCCCAAAGACTAAGCATTCCATCTGCCTCCAACAGATACACTTTCAGATTTTGATGAGCAGTGAGGAAATTTGATATGAATAATTTATGAAACTGGCAATTTAAAGCCTCATGCAGCTTATAAGAGCCTCGAGAAAACATCTTAAACAATCCATTAACGAGGTATTCTAGCTTAGAGGACAGAGGGTAAAAGCCCTTATTCCCTAAAAACTAATTCCAAGTGAGGATTTGACTAATAGGTCCTTCCCCTGTTATACAGATATTTATGAGCCTCCACTTCCCTGTAAGTTAATCCTCTGGAGGACTCCTGGAAAAGGGGGCCATCCTCTGAGGAAGAAGAAAATAAGATAAATATCTTGAACAACATCCAAAAGAAGACTCTGCTAAAAACATCCATGCCTGATCTAAAACAAAAAATCTTGGCTCATTTCCGTCCTGAATCAGAAAATGAAAAACCTTCCTACTTAAAGTAATCAAAATGTCTTCCATTTCTTTGATTATGAAAATGCCTCTGAAATCTTGGGAGGCTGGTGACAGGGGAGAGAGGCAAATCCTAATAAGATCCAAAATCTCCACCAGAGGAAGTAGCAGAAGGCCTAACCACCTTAGTAGGCATAGGAGAACAAACAGTAGCAGAGGCCCTTCAAAACGACCTCCTCATCATGAGGGCTACACATTGAGCAATATCAAAGTTTCTGTTGAGAGCATCACAGAAAGACACCAGACCCTTGTGAACAGACCTGTAGCAGGAGGAGGCCCCTGGAAAGTGACAAGACAAAAGGAGCTGTCTAAATTTCTTAGAAGGAGCCTGAAGGAGACTTGATGGCAACTCAGCGGAGTCCACCTGGAGGCAGAGCATTGCCAGACCACACTAACCGGAGAGACAGCTATCTAACCTTGAAGGTTTCCTGCTTTCTTAAACCTAACTTTCAACACCAACTGTTCCAACAGCGCTCAGTCGGCTGTCCTGTGGTCCGAGTGAAAGTCTAAGTGATGCGTCCGTAGTATCTTAATTTCCCTAAGAAATACGTTTCCGCGGCTTTGTTCCAACACTTTATTAGGTGAGAAAGAAAAAATCAAATAAAAACAAAATTACAACCGCAAGCCTACTTGGTCTTGGTTAAGGTAATCTAATCACGAAAGCGAAAAGGCATTAACCCGTGCAATAAAAAATTCAATTTAACTCCATGCGGTCAAAGGCAAAAACAAGGAAATTAAAACTGCGGATTTTTTCCTTTCTGGAGCTGGTCAGATTTGGCGCCATCCGAATTAACTGACTTCGGGTACTTTGGTGACCGGGCGACCCGAAAACGGACGGGAATTATGTAATAACTTAGCCAAACTTGGTTTTGGTCTGTCAAGTACATCAGTTTTTCTTCTGTCATGCTCTTTTGACAGAAGGGAGAAAGAAAAAAAAATAGAAACAGCTGTTTACATTAGTATCCCCACTGCACCTCAAAAGTAACTGAGAAAACTTTACTTTATAACATGCAAAGAAAATCATGCACTATAAAAATACTTGTATTAAGAAACATTTGTTTTACTTACAGTTAACTTTCTCCCTCCTCTTCCTCTCTCCCAAGTATTTTTCTGAACATTAGTAATATGAAGTAGGCCATATGCTTTAGAGTCCTCTACAAGTTTAACAAAGTCCAAAAAAGTATAATATTTCCAGATTTTCATGTTCTGTCATGTTTCACAAACATAAGTATTGCTTTGTAATCCCATATTTGTCAGTTTCCAAGTTACTGGTTTTATTCATGTTCATCTCCATCTCCAAATCCTGTATCTGCTTCATTTCCAATGTACTCTCGATTCTTCTAGTCAAATCTTATGCTTTCTTCCTTCTCTCAAGCATTTTCCATTGAAACATTGGAAAATGTTTTATGGCACAGTCTCTCTGTGGTCTTTATTACCAGAAGAACAAGATGCAGAATCTCCTTCTGTTTCACAGCTCTCCTCCTCCTCCTTAGCATCTATTGCATCAAAATGATTTTGTCCCTCCAGGAAAGAATATTTTTAAGATAGCTGGGTAAAGCAGTGTGAGTCTCGTGCCTGCTTCTCAACATTCCCTGAATAGTGGAATAAATTACTTCTCCTCTGCCTGGTGCACAGTGAATAATAGTGAAATAAATGTACTCCTCTTCTGTCTGGTGTACAGTAAGTAATCACTCTTCACAAACACTCTGCTGTCTTTTAGTTCTCTGTCCTTTTACTACAGTTTATCTGAATCAACTCCTTCTGCTGGTAGGTCTGCATCTTATTGTATTGTATCTTTACTATTAAAGATCTAGGTTGCTTTTTCATAGCCAGGTTTGTAGCATACACAGGATTGCCCTTTCAGTTAACAACTCATGCTGTGGAATACCAGTTCAGTTGCTTATATGTGCTTTCATAAAATTAATACAGTCTGCTCCTTCCAATTACTCTGGTACAGCAGAAAATATCAGGGTTTTCCTATGTGCTGTGTCCTCTAACTTTATTATTTTTTGAAACATCTCTTCTTGAGCAGTCTCCTATTCAGCCAACCTTTTCTTCATTTCAACCTCTGATTTCTGCAGTTTATCACCTCATCTGAATATCTGTTTGAAGCTTCTTCCATTTTTCCAGCCCTTTGTTATCTGAATTGATATATTCCATCAATGTTTCATTTATTTTAATCTGGTCTGTGTGCAGTTGTCTTACACTTTCCTCTAAGTTACTGGAAGTCATACCTGGAGCTTGCACTGCTTTTTGCTGAAGAGCTACAGTATTCTTCCCAGTCAGTGTTTTTTCTTCACCTTTTGTAGCCGATTTTCTTTCAAGTCCTCTGCACTTTTTCTTTCCTGGCATCCAGGCAGTGCACTTACTACCCAGAAATACAAGTCCACCGGATTTCTCTGCTGAGTTTCTGTCTTCACGCCGGCAGAGCTGGAATTAAGCTGTTACTCAATGTGCAGCCATTTTGGAAGTCCCCCCGCTCAGTGTCCACTTAATCCTAAGAAGCAGGTTTCCTTTTGTCAGATATGAAAAAGTACAATCAACTGCAGCAAAGTGGGATGCAAATATTCAACAGTACCCAGCTAACCTCCTAAACAACTTCACCTGATCCTTAGTGCCAGGAATAGGTCTGTTTCTAACAGCTCGAAAAACACAAACCAACCCACAGGCTAAAATATCAAAAAAAAAAAAAAACCTTGAAGGCGAAAAGCCAAGGTACCAGATGTTGGTGATACTAAAAACTATTTGATTTAACCGCTGCTGCTTTTTGTGTTTTTTTTTTTTTTTGCTGTTTCTAACAGCTTTAAGGTTTTCTTTCTGTGACTGTAATAATCACCCTAGCAACCATACAGCCTAAACATTTTACCTTGGTCACATACAACTTTTCTTGGAGGAACTGTCGGTTAATCTAGCTCACCTCAGTTATTCTAGTACAGCCTGATTCTTTTGCTAAATGAGAAACCCAGACTTCTGAATGCATTACAAAATTATCTAGGTAAGCAACAGCATATCTGATGTGATTTTAGGATTCCATTCATAAGTAACTGAAAGTCTTCAGAGGAACCATCTAGTACAAAAGAAAGGACAATAAACTGGAATACACAATCTGATGCTGTAAAAGGCCATACTTTGTCTTCAATCAGAGGGACTTGCCAGTATCTTTTTGTTTTCCACTGTAGTCATGAATCTTGCCCTCAAACTGGTCATAAAGCCTAGGCATTGGTAAGTTGTCAAATTCTGAATTGGTGTTCTGCTTCCTAAAATCATTATAGAACCTAACTGTTCCATCAGGCTTTGGAACCAATACTCTGGAGCTATTCATATTGCTTTTGCACCTTTCTATAACCTCTATCTTTAGCATCGTTTGCACTTCCTTTTGCACAACTTCTTTCTGAGACTCTGGTATTCTGTAAGGCTTTAAAGTTTACCCTTCCCCATGGTACAGTCTCTGTATTGTGCTGAATCAGGTCTGACCTGCCAAGTAACTTTGAGAACACTTTCCTTCTTAAAAGAAATACTATTATTTTTGTTTTTATGGCTTAGATAATATGTCATTTACGTGAACTGCAGGCTTGCAAGTAATTTTTTTTCTCTGCAAGACCTATGAGTTTCTATCATTAAGCTAACTACGGAGTTCTGTACTTCTTTCCAATGGTTTAGGACATTAATATGATGCAGCTGTTCTAGTCTTCTCTTACCAGTCTGCTTAGTCCTGCAGTTCATACAATTTAATTTTCTACAGTTTCAAATGAACCCTGCCACTTAGCCAAAAAATGTGCTTTCTGTGGAGACAACCAAATTCTGAATTCCCTGATCCTTGCACTTTTATTATACCACATGTTGTGCGGCCTGGACATTTTCTATTTATTCTCTTCATAATGGGCATTACTACTTTCAGCCATCTCTTTACTTCATATAGTTTTCCATGGTACCTCTAAAATGTTTTTGTCTTCTCCCCAAGTTTCTCTAGCAATATCAAACAGTTCAGAAGAGATCTGCTTATAATAACTCAAAAGGAGTGAACCCTTTTGAGGCTTGTGGTATTTCTCTAAAGGCAAACAAGAGGTATGGTACTAACTGATCCCGGTTTCATGATCTTCCTCAATTACTTTTTTCAGCATGGTTGTTAACGTTTATTAAATCATTCTATTAACTCATCTATCTGGGGATGCTATACTGAGATTTTTAATTGCCTGGCCTTAAAGGATTGGCACAGTTGTTTTTCAATCTTTGCCTCTGGTGTCTGTTGATTATTGGCCCCATCATCGGCCAACTGACCTACTCCTTCCCCACCAGGGAAACAAAAAAACAAAGTCAAGAATGGGTAAAATGAGCAGATCAGTAGGAATTCTCCTGTCCCTTAAGGATTAATGGTCAGGACAAACTGCAAACTTCTAGGAATCAATTCATTAAATATGACCAGCCAGAAGTGTCGTCTTACTCTTAAAAGTTTTTTTTTCCTGTAGTACTCCAAATTAAATTATCAGGTTGAACTTTGATTATATCATCAACTGCTCTCCAAAGAGTAAGATGCAGGTTGTTCTTTTTTTAAAAAGAGCTTTATTCAAAGATGGATGCTTTGGAAATCAAAATACAGAATTGCTACCTGAGGTTTATTGATGCTATATTTATTGTGTGGGATGGGGAAAAAAAAGGGACTCTTAGAATTCTACAATCTACAATTATATTAACAACTCTTCCACCTTTCTAAGATTTACAACTAACTACAGCCATGATTCTGCAAACTTCTTAGAACTATTACCAAGGATCCTATGTTCAAAACATTGTGCAACAATATTTATAGGACACCCACCAGGTACAGCATGCACCCACATATTACCAAGAGAAATGTGGTCAAGTCTAAAGGAATGAGGATTGCCCATGTTTCCAAAGATACAAGGGGTTTTACCCAAAAACCTGGTCAACCTAGAAAAAAATCTTTTTAGCAAGAGACTACTGCAATAAATTTGTCAGTAATGACCCCTCCCTCTTTGATGCCACAGACAGGGAACTGGGAGGGCACTTCAGAGACCCACAGTAAGAAGGAAGAAAATACAGCATGGCGCATGTTCATACCATGGGCTATAAAAAATTTAAAAAAAAGTAATTCTCAACAACTAGACCATCAACACTGACAACAAGCAGCTAGAAAGACTCCTTGGGTCAACACCAAAGGTTGTCTTTACGAGGAAAAAACATTTCTGAATACTTGGAAGGGAAGAAACAATCCAATTACAACACAGAGAAAGAGACTTTTAAACGAGGACCACTAGACTGCAGATTCTGCGTGCTAATAAGTGGGGAAAAATTCCTTTAATTTCCTAACACAAAAAATACTACAGCTCTTCTAGAAGTGATTGCAGTACTGTAATAGTCATTCATAGGGCACAATGCAGACTTTGCAACAGCTTTGACGTTATAAATATCTTTGTTTCCCGCCTTTTCTGAACTAGAATAGTCCAGTCTTCGGGAATTGCTGACCTCTGGGCTGTGTCATAGTATCTGTGTTGCCCATATCCTTATTTGGATAGGAGGAAGCTTCTTTGTTCACCAGTGAGAGTGGGGAGCTCTGAGCAGCCTATCTGTCCCTTGAGGAGTGATTCCAGCCCACTAACTTGTAGCTTATTGGCCGTTTTGGGCCATTTCCTATCTCCTTCTAACTCCCTGCTTTAAAGCCCGCTTTAGCGCGCTTTTGCACTTGTAACTGACTCAGCACAGCTCCTCGTGGTGTCCTGCAGAGTTCTACAAGCAGCAGCGAGTGGAAGAGTGACTTTCCATTGATTCTAAGTATTTTTTCTGCCTCCTTATTTGTGACTGCTTTTTCTCGCCGAAAAGCGAGTTTTTTTAACTAAATAAGCTCTGCAAAGTTGTTTTATTGCATTCCTGCCTGTATTTTTGTGTTTTTGCACTTTTAAAGTCTGTTTTTCACCTAGTTTAACTGGTAGGCTACACACTCGTGCGCTAGCCGAATTAAAGCATTTACTGTGTTTCTGTACCTAATATCTGTTACTATTTAAAAAAAAAAAAAAAAAAAAAAAAAATCTTTGTTTCCTGCCTTTTCTGAACTAGAATAGTCCAGTCTTCAGGTATTGCTGATCTCTGGGCTGTGTCATAGTATTTGTGTTGCCCATATCCTTATTTGGATAGGAGGAAGCTTCTTTGTTCACTAGTGAGAGTGGGGAGCTCTGAGCAGCCCATCTGTCCCTTGAGGAGTGGTTCCAGCCCAGTAACTTGTAGCTTACTGGCCGTTTTGGGCCATTTCCTATCTCTTTCTAACTCCCTGCTTTAAAGCCCGCTTAAGGGCGCTTTTGCGAGAATTTGCGCATAGCGCAGCATCAGGCAGCGCCAATCGGGTTTAAACTATTCCCGGCTCCACAAAGTCTATTCTTCACTTTTTCCCTTGGAACTGTTCTAACTCTCAAATTAAACACTCTGTTCTCAATCTAAAACCCTGCACTTGCTCATATAAGCAATTTTTATAAGTTATAATAAACTAAAAAAGCACTACATCCTCATATACTCCCCTTGAGTACTTTATCCCCTATTGGTCCTTTTTGTTTCAGTTACAAAGGAGTTCCCTATGCTATTCTAGCATGTCCAAAGGTCAGTTGCTGGTTTCCTCTCCAGTCCAGCTGGTGAATCTGGGAACCTTGAGGCAATGTTACAACTGCCTCATGTACACAGACAACCCTCTCCTCCTCCAAACAAGTGCAAATATATGTGAGAGATGCAACCATATAGCCAAACTGGAGGCTGAGCTCTCTCGACTCAGTACTGGTGTAACCAGTCAGGAGGACAAGGTAACCACATACACCACAAATCCAGTCTCACATAGACCTACCACAACTGCAAACCAAACACAAACACACAAAAACATACTCGGAGGCTCTAAATAAAAATCTGCCAAAGCAGCAGAGACCTCCAAAGCAGACATCCAAGCAACCGCTACCCCAAAACAAAACACATGCAACACATAGCTCACAAAGTCAGTGTGTCAAACAGTCACAGCCCTTAAGGCTTAACAACATACCTGATACACTTGTAATAGGTGACTCTATAGTCAGACACACTGATGTCCCGCTCACCAGGCTGAACAAGGAAAAGGTCACAGTGAGCTGCCTGTTGGGCGCTAGAATCCACCACATAACACAAGCACTCAGGTCACTCCAAAGAAAGTACAAATATGACTCAGTCATTGTCCATGCTGGTGTGAATGACCTGAGATGTACCTCCCTGGACTACATGAAAAGAGACATAGAGGAGCTCTCTGATCATGTAGCCCAGGCCGGTATGACCCTGACCTTGAGCAGCATCTTACCCTCACCAAGAATGATGCCACAGTATAAAGACAAAATGATCAATTTCAACAATTGGCTTAAGTACTGGTGTCATTCAAAGCGGATCCAGTGTCTGTCAGCCTGGGATGACATGCTCGACAAGCCACATTGCTTCACAAGGGACGGCTTGCACCTGTCACCCCTGGGCTTTCGGATATTGGCAAAGGCTCTTCCCACCCCCATAGTGCCTTTTTTAGGCAAGGCTCAAAAGACAAACCCACCTCCTTAGACAACATAAGTATAAAGAAATTAAGGGTAATGCTGCTCAATGCCAGAAGTCTAAACCTCAAGATGCATGCTCTCGAAGCCCTCCTCAGTATGGACAACATTGATGTCTGTGCAGTGACAGAAACCTGGTTCAAGGCTCCCGAGAGCACCCCAGCACTACCAGGTTATACCTCATATCATGCTTTTCGGCCCCAAAACTCGGACCGAACCACAAAGGGGGGGGGGGAGTTTCCATATTCATCAAGGATACCCACACCTCCAGGTTAGTGGCATTGCATGAAGCATCGGAAAACATCCATGTGCAACTAACAGTGGGCAAAACTGCCTTTCAGTCTGTAGCATGCTACAGACCACCCTCTCAAACTCAGAAACCCCACTCGGCCTTCCTGAAGACACTGGAGAATATGAAGGTCTCTCCAAACACCATCATACTGGGGGACTTCAACTACCCAAACATAGACTGGGAGCATTACTCAAGCCCCATCACCTTAGCCCAAAGGTTCCTGGAATTCATAAACTCAAATGCTATGGAACAACTAGTCACCACTCCCACAAGAGGGGAAAACATACTAGATCTGATCATCACCAACATGGGGTCACAATGTTCCATACCAGAAGTATGCCCCTCATTGGTAAGATCGGACCATAAATTAATCTCACTGGAAATTCACATCCCGCCCCCACCCCCAGCACAGAAGACCACAGTGAAGAACTTCTCAAAAGCTAACTTCACACTTCTTAAAACCAAAGTGGATCCTTCATGGCCCCAGAGCCAGTTGAAACTACAGCCCAATCTGCTGAATCCTTTATAAACGCATTCTATGGACACCTCCAGGAATGCATGGATCATGCAATCCCAAATAAAACCAATCCCCCAAAGGCAGGTGTCCTGTCATGTGGATCCCAGCCATAAACAAGCTATACAACAGAAGGAGGAAGCTACTACATGATAGAGCAAAATCCCTAAAAGGGAAGGCATCTTTGATCAGTACTAGCAAAAACTACGATCACTCATAAAATCATCCAAGGCCAGCTTCGAGAGAAAAATTGCACAAGACACTAAAGATAATCATGAGGCTTTCTTTAGTTATGTTAGAAACCTGGGTGGCAACTCCCAGATATGCTCAGAGTTAGTCCATAATGACAAAAAATACACTGAACCCACAGACATTGCCAACATCCTGGCACACAGGTTCAGTGCAAACCCCCCCCCTCCCCCCCAAAAGGACAAATATCTATCCCAGCAGAGTGTTGCCTCCCTGACATCTCAGATGCCCAGGTGAGAGCCGCCCACTCCAAAGCAAAAAACACAGCATCAATGGGACCAGACGGTGTCCCGGGCTGCGTGCTACATGAACTCCAAGAAGAACTAAACCCTCACATAAAGCTGCTGTTCAATCTCAGCCTTACTACAGGATATGTACCCAAAGAATGGCGTACAGCAACAGTGGTCCCACTCCACAAAGGAGGTGCTTCTACGGACCCTGGAAACTACCGTCCCATAAGCCTGACTAGCCTGGTCTGCAAAGCTATGGAGAGGATCATTATGGATCTCATAAACAAAGACATTGGGGACCTACAGACACTGGATCCTACCCAATTTGGCCTTGTTAAGGGCAGATCCTGCCTCTTGAACCTGGTCGACTTCTTTGAAACAGTCACCAAGGCCATTGATGAGGGAAAGGTAGTTCACACAGCCTACCTGGACCTCGCAAAAGCCTTTGACACAATACCCCACTCGGGCATCATAGACAAACTCTCCAGCTTAAATATAAACCCCTGTGTCATAAGATGGGTTGCAATCTGGCTCAAGGACAGAACCCACATGGTCAGAATTGCTGGAGCCATGTCAGACTCTAAACCAGTTACAAGTGGCGTCCCACAGGGCTCAGTCCTGGGACCTCTTTTATTCGGTATATATTTTTCTGAGGTACAGGCTAACACAGGAGGACTGTGGCTGACCAAGTTCGCAGATGACTGCAAACTGGGCGCCATAATTGATTCCCCAGCTGACACAAGCATCCTCCAAAAGGGTCTCACACAGACGGATAACTGGTGCCAGAGCCATGGCCTTAAACTAAACGCCAAAAAGTGTATAGTCATACCCTTTGGCAAAAACAAAGTGCCCACAAATTACCAGATAGGTGGTAATCCATTAAGTACAGAAGAAGTAATTAGGGACCTGGGGACCCAAGTTGATAGTAACCTCTCCTTTGACAACCACATTGCCAAAGTGGTTAGAAAGACCTTCTATATAGCCCACCTTATCATGAAAGGATTCACATCTAGATCAAGGGAGGTCATTGTGCCCCTTTACTCATCCCTCATCAGGACCATAATTGAGTACAATGCCCCATTTGGGATGTACCTTACCCGACACCTGCAGCAACTAGAAAGACCCCAATAGTACCTCACAAAGAGAATGAAGGGACTCAAACAGATGCCATATGCTGCTCGGCTAAAGAAACTCCAGCTCTACTCAGTTGCATACCGCCTACTCAGAGGCGATCTATGCCTGACATACAAAGCCATGTCCAACCCGGAATTAATGGACATGCTCCACCTCAGAAAATCCAAATCCCTTAGAGCTATGCACTCGAGAGACTTGAGCCTCAGCACAGAAATAAATAGGACATGCTGGAGGGACAGATTCATAACCCAGAGGCTCCCTTCACTCTGGAATAGAATCCCAGTCCATGTTAGGCAGAGCCGCTCACTGACTCTCTTCAAGAAGAATCTTGACGAGTGGATGGGAGATCGTAGGTTTACCCCGGGGATCACTTCTATGTCACTGCTAGACAGAGGCACAGTAAACTAACCTTAATAAGGGCACAGTAAACTCACTCCAAGGTGTGTGGCGAAAGCCAAACACACTCTGGCTAGGCTTGTAAATGCCCTAGGGCAGATAGCCTAGTATGAACCTATGAATCTATAAAAACTGTTCCAACATTAAGAAAGGGGCAGATTCCAAATGGCAAGCCTTAGAACATAATTGGTCACTTATCCATAATAGTCAAACAAGAGTAAAATCAACTCCACCACTGACATGCCATGGTTTTCATCTCATCAAAAGCTCATTCAAATACAGTATAACCAACTCCATCAACTACATGCCATAGTTTTCATCTTATCAGAAGATTGTCCAGTGAACCCACCCACTGTTTTAGTGGCTATAAGAAACTCATGCTGACTGACTGTAGTAGTTGCATCAGAAAAATACATTTTTATAGCTACTGTGCTTTAATTTCCAATGGCATCCATCTTTGAATAAAGCCTTCATCAAAAATAAAGTAAAGTTGTGTAAGAACTTAAAATAACAGTAGATGCCCTACTGATCATTGTATTATTACTGACCTAGGGGTTGATGCCACTGATGGTTGGCCAGGGTACCAAACCTTTACCTTCCCTAGGTAGTACATCCAATGCATGACCTCAGCTCATATGTATTGGTGTATAAAGACAGACATACGAGCATGGATCTTCAGACTATCTCCAAGCCAGAGGGCTGAAGACTACTGAGGCAGGAGACTGGTCAGCTAGGATGGGTGTAGCTCTAATTATTAAGAAAACTCCCTCACATCTACATTAGAGAGCAAAGGCTAGAGCAAAGGGGGAGAGACAACTGAATATGGAAGTGAAACAGACAGGAGTGGATTGAGGGTGGGATGGAATACCGCAACAGTGATCAGCAAGACATCTACTGTTATGGTAAGTTCTTACATAAGTCGACTATGTTCTAACTGAAATCACTGTTGCAGTATTCCTGACATATGGGTGATTCCCAGAGCTGAAAAAGGAATGAAGGATAGCTGGCTATTTAGAAAAATTGTTGAGATGTCTGGAAAGGATTGACCTGGTAAAGGCTGCTTAGAACTAAAGAAAACATCAATTTTGTAATGTCTGGCAAAGATGTGTACATGATCAAGTGGCCACTTCCAAGACAGACCTGGAGTCTGTTCCTTTGTGGAAAACTCCTGAAGAAGCGATTACCCTAGAGAAATGTGTTTTAGGATAGGAAAGCATGGTCTTACTGTGATACGAGTGGCAGAAAGAAATAGCCTTTAAAATCCAGGCTGCAATAGTTGGTTTGGTCATTGGCTGTCCCAGCTTAGGGGATGTAAATGATACAAATAGCTGGTCAGTCTTTATGAAGGATTTAGTTTTCTCCAGGTAAAATCTGAGTTGCCTGTGAATGTCTAGAGAATATAAGATCCTTTCCCCCGTTTTGCGATTGGAAAAGAAGGTGGGAAGATGAGTGGCTTGATTAAGAGACAACTGGTTCGCTACTTTAGGATGAAGGACAGGTTAGCCCTGAGAGTCACCCTGTCTTTGTGAAAAACAAGAAAAGATGGAATTGTCAGTGAAAGCTTGTAGCTCCAACACCCTTTTGGCAGAAGTGAGGGCCAAGAGGATGATGGTTTTCTAAGTACAGAATTTTAGAGAAGTGGACAAAGCTGATTCAAAGGGAGGAAGAGTAAGCTTTTCCAACACAAAATTAAGATAGGTGTCCTTCAGGGATTAAGATGCAGAACTCCCCTGAGGAAAAGCTTGACCACTGGCCTAGCCACAAGTGGAGGGCTAAGAGGAAGACAGGCGTTTATGGACGAGTAGGCTAAGACTGACTGAAGATGTTTGCAGAGGTACTGTAGCACTGTAGGGACCTGTGGTAAGAGTGGATCCTGACTATGTTTACAACACTAGAAGGGAAACCTTTTCCATTTTGCAGTGTAAGACTTTCCTAGCACATTGCAGGACTTGTACAACCTCTTAAGAGGAGTGATGTCGATGAGGGATGAAAATCCTATCATCCATAGGGTTAGGATGAGGGATGGAAAATTTGGGTGAATCAACAATCCTTTTTGCTGAGTTACCATGTCAGGCTGTAGAGGAATTCTCCAGTAATTTCTCTTTGCCAAGTGAAACAGCAGGGGGAACCAATGCTGTCTTGGTCAAAATGAAGCCAATAAGAGGAATGTTGGTGTTTCCTTTTGTGCCTTGAGAAGAATTTTTAGAAGAAGAGGGAAGGCATACAGAAACTTTCCTGTCCACTGGAAAAAGAAGGCATCTGTCCTCCAGGCTGTGGGACAAGGGTCTCTTGTTCAAAACTGGGAGAGCTGATGCTTGCTTGGTGAAAGGAGGAGGTCTATCTGAGGAGTGCCACACTAAAGTGTGAAGCTGTAGAATACCTCTCTGTTCAAAATCCACTCATGAGGATCCTTCAAGGAGTGACTTAAACAGTCTGCTAGCACATTGCCGTGAGAAGGGATGTATGTGGCTGTGAGCATGATGTTCATTTGTGTTGCCAAATCCCATGCATCCTGTGTTAACCTGCATAGTTGGCAAGACCTGGTGCCACCGGTATTTATGTACCACATAACTGTGTTAGTGTCTGTATATACCTGTTGAGGTGCTGTTCTGCAAAGGTGGGCAAAAATCTCAGAAGCCTGCAGAACAGCCATCATTCCTTACAGGTTGATGTGCTCTTTTAGGAACTGGGGTTGCCATTTCCCCTACACTCAGTGTGATTCTGTCCATGCCTCTTACACCTCTTCTGAGGCATCTGTGTGAACGTACTGATGAGGAGGAGGAAGAAGTGTGAAAAGTAATCCTAGGTTGAGGGTGGCCTGTCCCTTCCACCAAATAAGCTCCTTCTTGAGGTAACAGAGGAGGGTAATCTGGGTGTCCAAGGGTGCAGGTGCTGAAACCACACAGACTTCAGGTACCACTGGATCTTCCTCATATGGAGTCTGTACAGGGGGAGCACAGCAATGGTGGCTGCCATGCATCCCAAAGTCCTTAGCATCTCCCTTCCAGAGCAACAGGTTGTGGAGGAGAGGCCTTGCAAGTAACTGGATAGACTGAGTACCTTCTCCTGGGGAAGGAAAGCATGTATTTTTTTGTGTCTAGTCTGCATCTCAGAAACAACAGATCTTGTATAGGAACCACATATGATTTTTTTTTAGCTTATAGTGAAACCCAGACTTGATAAAAGATGGAGGGTGAATTAACATACTGAAGAAAAATTTCTGGGGAAAGAGCCTGGATCAGAATATCATGAGACGAGGAAAGGGAAAATCTGAATTCCTTGAGTGTGACAGAAAGCTACTATAGGTGCTAGGCATTTTGTGAACACTCTTGGGGCTGTGGAAAGTGTAAAATGCAGAGCAGTAAACTGAAAATCTGAGAAGAAAAACATGGGTAATCTCCTGCAAGAGGGACAAATGGGAATGTGTAAGTAGATGTGCTTGAGCTCTAATGACACTAAGAAAGCCTTTTGGAGAATGAAAAGAAGAAGAGTCTGAAGACAGAGCATTTTGAAAGATTGTACGTTCAGTTAAGTGTTCAGGATAGACTTTTCTTGGGACTAGAAAAATCCAGGGATAAAACCCTTTTCCCATTATTTCTTTTGGGACAAGCTCAATGGTACCCTGATTCAAGGGACCTTGAATAATGAGAGTCAGAACAGATATTCAGTTTTGAGGGGGTAGTGGCATGCCTCTCAGAAAGAGAATGGTTTTCCAAGATATCGCATACCCATCCCTGATGATAGAGAGGACCCACTTATCTGTGGTAAAAGCTTCCCTTCTGTCCATGGAGCGTGAAAACCTTTGAGAAAGAAGGTTAATAGTTCTGAATATAGGGAGAGGGATGCTGCAGAGGTAGTCACAGGTGTTTTCTACAAAGGGAGGCATCCCAGCTAGAGGCTCCATTGGGATTTTTTCAGAGATTCTTTTCCCAGGGGTTTTCTTTTGTTTCTGAACTGCCCTAAGACCCTTTCTAATAAGGCAAGCAGATTTAGCTCGGTAGTTCCTATGGTATCTAGGAAATTAGGAGTGTGAGATCTGTCTGCAATCTTTCATGGTCCTACCTTAGTCTAGGAGAGCTTGGGGACAATGGCAGCCTGACGGCCAAACAGTAAGTCTTTGTCCAAAGGTCAATCTAGAATTTTCAATTTAAAATCCTCAGGTATAGGCGAACTGTAAAGCGATGCATATCTGTGGAGAACAGATCCAGTGACAGGTGTCCTAGAAGAAGCATCCACAACATTGTAACTGTACTTAATGCTGTGCCTGACAATCTGAGTGGCCTGCGAAGGTAAGCTCTATATCTGATGCTTACAGTCTGCTGTAGCAGAACCCAAGATAACTTTGTTTAAGGAGTTAAGAACAGAGATCAAATACTTTGTCATTGGAATCTGGAAATTAATTGCTTTAAAGCCAAGGTTAGCAGAGGTGTTACCTTCTTCCCCCATCTATAGCCCTACTATGTTTGTCAGTTGGTAGGGCATTAGCACTGAGGCAGAAAGAATAGCTGTGTAAAATCTTACCATAACGATAGATGTCCTTCTCTTCTCTGTTACAGTATTCTTAACATGAGGGAGATCTCCACAGCAGGTAACCGGACATCAGCAAGTATACAAAAGTTTTCACTACTGCAGGATGTGTGGTGCATTGCACGTCGGCCATAAAAGGGACGTACGCACACATCTACCTCAGATCTGAATGCCCAGGAGGAAGGCAACCCAAGGAAGGTAGGGTATGACCCTTCAAGAAAAGGAACCAAACCACCAAGGTAAGGAGGTGGGATTGGAATACTACAACACAGGAGAGAAGGACATCTATAGTTACGCTAAGATTTTACACAACTATTCTATGCCCTTCTATTCATCTGTTGCAGTACTCTTAACATGAGGGAGAATACAAAAGCTCAGGAAGAAAGGGTGGAGGAAGAGGTAGTAGAGCTCTCCAGTAATCTATGGAGTATGGCTCTGGCAAACCCTGCTCTCGACTTAGAAATGCAATCCAATTTGTAATGTTTATGCATTTTTGTAAACACCCTTGGTGCAGTAGAAAGTCCAAAGGGCAAGGGAGAGAACTGAAAATGTCAGGAAGCCACATAGAAACTTAAACCTTCCTGCAGTTGGGGTGTATGGGAATGTGTAGATATGCATCTTCGATATCCAGGGAGGCTAAGAAGGCTTATGGTAGAATAAGAAGGAACAAGTTTTGAAGAGTCAACATATGGAAGGTGGGTACCTTTCAGAAACGTGTTGAGATGAGACAGATCTAAGCTGGGCCTCCAAAGGCCATCCTTTCTGGGCACCAGGAACATTCTGAAGTAGAAGCCTCTTCCTTTTTGGCACTGAGGAACCTCCTAAATTATTCCTTGTCTCCACAGTTCTAGAAGTACCTCTGGAAAGAAGGGTGGTAGTTCCTTTGGTGGTTGTGGAGTTCCCCCTGAAGGAAGGCAGGGAGTCCCATACCAGAAAGTATCCATCTTGAATGATGGAGAAAAAACAGGAGTCTTGAGTTGTGCTTTCCTAGACTGGCAGAGACAGAGAGGTGCAGGGAAAGTTGCATGCAAATGGGGTGAACTAGACAGTCAGAGGGAACCAGGCTTGCCTAGAAAGGACATTTTTGACCCGGAGTTGCAGGGGCAGCCCTGGACTACTGAGGCCTCCTACCATCCTTTTTTGTTTTAGGTGGAGGAGGGCTGGGGTGTCTATGTACAAAAGCAGTTTTTGCTGGGTAATTGTTCTGGAATTTTGGCACTAGAGAGACAAGAATGTGTTTTAATTCCCGCATCTCGTTTCCCTTTTCCTGCAGAGATTTAAATAAACTAGCAGCTGCAGGAACAAATAAAGCAGAACTGTCCAAATGGGCATCCATACACCTGGATTTAATATCTTCTGGTAATGGCTGGAGCCTTAACCAGGAGAGTCTCCTTAAGACAGAGCCAGAAGTAGCTGCTCTGGCAGAGGTCTCTGCAGCATCATAGCTGCATTTGATGGAGTGACGGACTACCTGTGAGGAAGCCCCCCAGCAAGGGATAGTGTTATTGTCTGAGTTAGGTAAATCTGAAATTACATGGGAGAGTTGGGGAGAAGGTCTAAGGCAAATTTGGTCATTTGTGTTTGATAATTAATGGCTCTAGATGCCAGGGTGGCCGAAGTGTACACTTGGTTGTCTAGTCTTTCCAGGTTCCTGCTGTCCTTATCTGAAGGAAGGAGAGAGGTTGAAGGCAGTAACCTGGATAGTTTGTCTGAAGCCACTGAAATCACAGATGGATCTGCTGAAAGACATTTAAACAAGAACTTACAGTCCTTAAGGACCTTGTAAAATCGGTCAGGATCCTTAGGAGCAGGAGGCTGTGAGTCTGGGGCCTTGGAAGCAGAGGCAAAAGCATCCAGGAAAGCAGGCAACACAGGAGGAATAGCTGAAGGACTGGGTGATTCCACCTGCAGAAGATCGTAGTACCTTTTTTGTACTTCAGATAAATGGGTGCTATCCCATTTAAAATGTTCTCTCATTTTAGCCAAGGTCTCACCAAAGGAGAGTTCTTCCATGCGTAAGTCAGTTCCATTGGAGTCCTCCTCTGGGGAAGCATAATCTAGAGGGGAGGGGATCTGTAAGAATTAGGCCAGAGATTCCTCTTCATCTGAGGAAACCTTTTCCCTGACTCTTTTTTGTGGAGATGCAGTGCATGGAGGTGTAGCGACTGAAACCCCAGAGGGGGGCTTAGGGGCCTTGAAAAGACCTTGGGTGAATTGTTCCCAGTCACTGTGAGGTTCCTTTGGAGGGGACAAATGTTTTGTTTTTTGCTTCTTCTTTTGATGCAGGTCTGCCCTATGTAATGTTGGAGGGCCAGGTGTAGGCCTACATTCAATGATATTGGAATGGATTTCCTCCCGCACCAGGATCTGAGGTATCTTTTTAGGGCCTTCGGTTACTATGAGCCTCGGTTCCTCCTGCACATCCTGGACAGATGCCTGTTCAGCCTATGAGGATGTGCCAGTGGTCAGATCCAAAGCAACCTCAACATCGGGCTTAGCGTGTGATATGGAACCAGAGACTGGCCGTATCTCCGGGATATCATCCGCTTCGGGAGAGGCATCTGTATGAAGAAGAACAGCAGCAGCAGCTCCAGGCCTTGGCTTTTTGGTCTTCCGCTTAGCTACCAACTCGACCTCGGGCCTGGAGGATCCCTCTATCACACTCTTCTCTAATAACTTTAAGCGCTGGTTTTCCAAGTAAGTGGCTAAACAGCAAAGCCTAGTTCCAAGGGTCTTGGGTAAAAAGGCTTGGCAAATGGAACAGGATTTGTGATCATAGGTAGGCCCTAGGTAGAACAGACACTGCAGATGCCTATCTTTATGTGGAATTTGTCTTCCACACTGGCATTTACCTTTTTTGGATGACATGAACCTACCACTAAACAGTAGTAAAAGACACAAGATTTCCCCAATGGGACACTTATCTGAGGATTCACAGACACAGCTAACAGCTCGGCGAACAGACTTATGTTCAAAGTGGCAGCAGAGAAGTTCTGAAGTAGATGCATGCATACATCACTATTATGGCCGACGTATGACAGCAGCTTATGTGCAACGTACCATGCATCCTACACTAGTGAAAGACTTTTGTATATTGGCAGAAGTTGGGTTGCCTGCAGCAGAGCTCTCCCTCATGTTAAGAATACTGTAACAGATGAATAGAAGGACATCCTTAGAGACTTATCTGAAGAAAGACATACTCCAGAAGGGTTTACCACAGGGTTCTTGTACAGATATATAAGGTCATCAAGGACCTTGTAAAACCTGTCTGGTCTCTTACAAGCTGGTGGTTGAGAACCAGATGCAGAACAGATGGACTGAGAGGTGCCCTAGAAAGCCTCAAAAACAGGAGGGACTGAAGAAGGGACAGGGTACCCATCTCTGAGAGAGTGTAACATCTTCTGAACATTAGAGATCTGCATGGATTGCCAAAGTATTTCAGCATGTTATGATCAGTCTAACCAAAGGACTCAAGGTTTTTCTTCAGTGGCAGAGGGACATCTGAGGATGTGGAGTCAGCAGTCTTGGACTGGGCCAAATGTATAAGACACTGGGTGTTGAGAGAAGAAAGCCTAAACCTAAGGGTTTTTGGAACACAAGACTGGCAGAAGGAGCAAGATTTGTGATTGTGTTCCCGGTCTAGGCAAAAAAGGCACTTAGTATGCAAGTGCTTGTATGGAATTTGCCTACTGCATTCGCACTTACCCCAACTAGCTGATAACTACAACTTTAACAAAATATCATAAGATAAAAAGGAATATTCCCCAATGTAGCACTTACCTTTATAAATGATTGAAGCAATGGTACAGACAACCAAATAAAGAAGAGTTGGATGGATGCATGACCTGCATTCAGGCTGGTGGTAAGGCAGTTGATGGATCCACGCTTGTACATCCTTTTTTATACCCAAACGCATATAAGCTGAGGCATGTATTGCAAGTATGACCTAGGGAAGGTAAAGCTTTGGTACCCTGGCCAGACATCGGTGGTGACAACCATATGCCAGGAATACAACAGTATTTTCAGTCAGGACATCAACCTGCATCTTTATTCTTTGGAAAGGAGGGAATGATGCAATCAAAGGTAAACCTGATAATTTAATTTTGAGTACCACAGGCAGGACACTTTTAGGAGTAAAAGACACTTCTTGCTAGTCATATTTAATGAAATGATTCCTAGAAGTCTGCATCACAGTAAAAAGGGTAGGCTGGGAGAGGCCAGCATTCAGAGAGTCACACAGAGTAGTTCAAGGATTTTTCTTAGTTTCCTCATCGCTAAAGATACAAAGCTTGTAAGCTGTAAGGAGGGGTATGCAATGGGATGACAATGGAGGATACCCCCTCAGTTCTACAAGGAAGAATAAGCAGTGAGCTTTCCTAGTCTCCACCAGGAAGTTAGCAGCATTCAATGTGCTCTCAAGTGCATGCAACCCATCACTCCTCCAGAAGAGTTGAACAGACACATGTTTTCATGCCTTCCCAAGAACTGGCAAAGCTGATGCATTATTCTCGACATAAATGGAGTCTCTTGCTCTGGAAGTGTTTCTTCAGGCAATGCTACTCTGGAAAATATCAGTAGCTCCTTAGCTTTGGCCTTAGGGTACTTGGGTATATAGTCCAGAATGGCCAAACTGTACTGTGACTCACTGCTACATCTTAGTGACGGCTTGACACTGGTCACAACAAAAGAGATATTGGAAGGAAAGAATTTTTAAAGCCTGGGTGATGAGAATACTTCTGGCATTCAGGGCATCCAGTACAGAATTTCTCAATTTTTTTATTATTCCTGGCCTGTAAAACTTTGCTAGGATCCTTGCATTTATCTTGTTTGTTCCTAGTTGTCACCTTATTACAGGACTATGTGCTACTTTCATCATCAGTGTTCTGAAAGAACTGGGCATCACTAGCTGGTGTATTACATTCCCTCTGTCTTTATTTACTCTTCACAATAAATCATTTTACAATCCAAAGTAGACAGAGGAAGTGGGAGCAGATAGTTAATTATTCCTACAAATATAACTGTGTATATTCTTGATCTGCTGAAAGTGCCATTCTTCCGCTATGCCATTTTTATTTTTAAATTATTTTTACCTTAACTGGAGGTCAGCCAGCCAGTGCCACATTCCACCCCCCAACACACACATTTTCATATTAAGTAGAGTTGTGTCTGTAGACTGCATGTTTTCTTTTCGTCCACCAAAAACGTCAAGGAATAATATTGCAAACCTCCCTGGTACAAAGGGACCTCCTTGATGGCTCTGGTTTTCCGACAGGGTGCGAAGTCTAGCAAATGTAGAGAATGTACTTGAAGGGGGGGGGGTTAAAGGAAGGAAGTGGAGTATCTGTTAGCTATTACCTTCCTAATCCACATTTCCTTGAAAATGTTACTAAAGGTCTGGAAGGAGAAACTCCTGACTGCGTCTGCTGGAAATTAGTCAAGCAAGGAGTCAGGACATCTGTAAACCATCCTGGGACTGATCATGGCCTCCAGGGGGTCATCAGGGATTTGGTCCAGGGCCCATGACTTTCATGGGTATAATTTTGAGGCAATTAATTACTACTGGCTCCCTCGTTTTGTTGGAGCTGTGAGATACTCCAGAAAGTACTGTAAGTTGAACTTACCATAACAGTACATGTTCAAAATGAGAGGACTCTAGAAGCATTCTACAGGCAGCTGCATTTTTTTTTGTACATACCTTTATAAAGCATTACAATTCTGTATTCCTTTTCTAGGTCCAGGACTGGCTTTGCTACCACTACTCTCCAGAGCCACCTGGATCCTTATTCTTCCTCCTCCCAGAGTGGACAGGCTTTGCTAATCAATCCATACAGCCAAAGGCTACTGCATTAGTGAAAATGATTAACATAGTACAGTTGTGTAAGTTGTACTTACCATCACAGTAGATGTTTGAATTCCTCACTGCTGCCATAGCCACATCCATCCTCCATTCACCTACTTCTGCATATAGTCAGTGATTGTGCTATAAAGATATTGTTTGCTATTAATATCTTTTAAAGGTTCAGGATGCACAAGCTCCTTTTCTCTGTATGGTCAAGAAAGCCATGAAACTGCATATGCTGACTGATTTCCCTCCAAGGGGCAAGCCAATAGGTATGGGAGGAAGCCAGAGCTTTGTGAAGCTGGCCAGCTGCTGTATCCTAATGCAGGACACAACCCCTACAGTCAAAGGCTGCTGCAGCATTGATAATGATGAATATTTACATCTGGTCCTGACATCTCTGCATCCAAGCAAAGGAATGCCATAGAGGATGATTGTCAAGGAAAAGAAATGCTGGATCCTTCTGCTGCAGAAGCCCCTCCCACAATACACTGATCATAAGGTTGCTTAAACTCCAGGAGGTAGATGCCTAAGCATTGGTCGTATCCTTTAAAAGCCTATCAAGCAGCTCCTCCACAGCATGCTGTAGTTCATCTACTACATTTTGATGGAAATACAGCATGCATGTATGTTACATGATGAGAGTCCTCAGTGTGAGGGTGAATGTTTCAAACACAACCTTTCTGAATCTGTTCATGATCCTAGATTCCTTATCACAGAAGGGGACAGCTAGGCTCTAAGGCATGGGAGCCCTATACAAAGCTGCTGCTGAAACAATCATAATGGATTTGGGAGTTTCTGCCAATACTGAACAATACCTTGGGGTCAGAAAATCTAATCAGAATTCATAGCAACTGAAGTCAATGCGTCTGTCTTCTATGCAATTTTAATGGCATTTTTTAAGATAACAGGTGGGCGATAACACCCAGGAGGACTGCTTGAGAAGTTGACATACTTCCAACAATGTTCACCAATGTGAAGAAAAGTGCTCAAATAATCAGTCCATTCTTTTCTGCATGAGATACATAAACTCACCAAACTATGGACTAAGGGAGAAAAAGGGGCAGAAGACATCTTAATACTCACAGACATCTTTACTACGGGTGTCAAGTCATAGGACCTGTGTAGTGTGACCCACAAGTACACTTTCTTAGCCTCTTTGAAAGGGTTTGAGAGTTAAAAGACTTTAGGACCCTTTTTTGGAGTCTGAGCAAGGTGAGAAAATCTCAAGGAAGATATGGAAGGAGGATGCCGTGTTCTAGAGGTCAGTGAGTACTACAAATGGGCAAGGACACTATTAGGTGACAGTGTGGTGGGCACTGGTGAGCACAAAGCATAATCTCAGACATGCTTAAAGGTACATAAAAATCAGATGGCAAAGGCAGGCAAGATGGATGACTGTAGAACTAAAGAATGAAAGACAGGTGTCTTGAGGTCAGGAAATCTGAAAGGCCACTGCTAGCAGACTCGGTACCTGAAAGACAGCTGTCAGTAAACACTGAGGAGGAACCAGCACCTGGTCTAGTACACATGCCTAGGTGATGCCAGGGAGAATGCAAAGCTGACATTGAGAAAACTGGCATCACCCAGACTGGTGTGGTTTGCACTGATACCTGTCTCACTAATGTTGACTGGTCATTGCCGTAGGTAGACAGGTTTTACTGTACACTGAATGAAAGAAGAGGTAGGGCAGTTAGTCTTGTAAAGTCTCATTTGCCAGAAGGTCCAAGCATATTTGGTGCAAGTCCTAAGGGCTACCAAAGATGGACCTGTTCTTATCAGAGCTCATATTATTCAAATGGTTCTTTAGACTTTTTGAAAAATATATTGGAAGAAAAACATTATCAGAGCCTGATTTTTCATTTTAAAATATCCTTAACTTTACTAGACTATTACAAATTGCTGGAGTATAAGCAAGGATAGACTAAAACAAGTCATGAAGTAACACTGCAGTTAAATTTACTGAGCCAGTGTCAAAAGCTGAAAAGGTGAATCAAAAGAAACCAAGTGAATCCAGAACTAAGAATATCAATGCTACCAACCTGAGGCAAAGTAACAACTCAGTTTGCAGATACTGTGGAAGGTCACACCCACACAAAGGACAGTATCCTTCCAAAGGGAAAATGTGTAATCTGCAAGAAATTAAATCATTATGTGACACTATGTAGAAGATCTAGTAGTGCTGCTAGGAAGCAAAAAAAAAAAAAAAGAAAACATTCCAAACTATAAGACAGTAAACATTCTGAAACAACAAAATCAAACTGAAGAAACTGATCTGTCTAAACATAACATGGAAGAAACTATATCCTCAAACCACAAGTGCCATGTACCCAGACATTAAAATGTTAACAGATTTAGGTACCCAACTAAATATACCAACCATACATTTCAATGATTAAAACTATGATCATAATTTGAAAAGTTAAAGCAAAAGTACTAGTGTGAGAGCTCAAGTAACTGATTGGTTCAATAAAAGATATTACATAATGTCTGCGTTCTAGTGTCTTTGTACATATAATTTGTAGCTTTTCTTTCCAATGAAACTATTTAAGCAGTGGCAAAAGAGAACAGTCAATGCAACATTCCATGTGTTGGATATCACAGGTTCTTTTCGAATGAGTTACCTTACTGCAAAGCCATTTAAACTGATCAGAAATACTTTTGACTACAAATAGTAATAACTCACTACAGTGAAAGACTAAACAACTTATTAAATGAGTACAATGCATTCAGTGGTACAGAGAAAATAAAAGCTAAAAAGGTAAAGCTACATAATGACCCAAATATACATCCAGCAGCCCAACAACAGAGAAGAGCACTGTTTCAAACAGAGCAGGAAAGTGCAGAAGAATTGCAAAAATTATGGAAAGCGGACAACACTGATTACGAACAGTAAGATATTTAATAGATTTTCAACAATTAATCTAAATTGTGAAGCAAGCTTTACATCAGAAATATTTGACTATATCATTCAATAGGTTACCCAATGGGAAAATATTTTAAAAAATGCAGTGATTTTATCAGGCACATTGTTACGGTTTTAGCAGAAATACACACAACTGTCTCTGAGAAAAACACTTGACAGGCTTAAAACAATAACAGAAAAAAAAGATTTTGACAAGTTATTGCTTTAATTCTACAAGGTCATTTCGTCAGGAAAAAGAATGTTACTTCATTCAAGCAAGGTTATAGAAGCTTACAAAGAAGTGAGAAATTTCAACGTGTAACAAATGATGGCTTAAGGTTCATTGAGGATTCAGTACAACTGCTGCACTTCTGAAAGGGTTAACAGAAAAAAACTACAGAACTAGACAGACACACAAGAGAATACCAGAACAAATGTTTTGCAGCAATATTTTGAAACCATAGAAAAAGTACAAACATTGGAGATTAGTGAATCTGGTAAAGCAAGAAAATGGACTCTTATGCCTACCTACAGTTCAAACAGATGATACACTGTCAAAGCCATAGAAACAAGAAATAAAATAAATTCTAAAACATATTCTTGTTTCTTAACAGAACTGCCCAGAAGAGCAAATCTGATTCAACGCCCATACTCAGACTAGTCCACAAGAGAAGGTTAAATGTAAAACCTTACATAATACTAGAATCACAGAAATAGGGAGCGCATTAAAAACATACATATTGGGTAACACTAAGAGTAATCAACAGGTGAATGTAACAGTTCCATATTATTAGTCTCATCAACTGATGGAACCATCCAATAATCCAATACTTTAATGGCTTTTGGAGGCTGAACAGCATCTCCAAATTTGATAACCACCCATCCCTTTTATATCTGAACTAGAGAAAGTTGGAAAGGAAAGATACTTGACTACAATAGATTTCATGAAGAGGTCTTAGCAGACCTTCCATAATGCCTGCAAACAGGAAAAAAACTTTACTATCCTGATGTCTTGTTACAGTACACTATTCTCCAATGTCTATGCCAGGAGTGGGTACTTTTTTATCTTGGGATCTGTGCACCCAGTTCTGTTTAATCTTTACAGACCACCTTTCTACATGATATAGCAGGTTGGCTTGGTAAGATTTTGTAAAAACAGGGTCCACCACTTGAAGGTACTCACCAAGGCTTAAGAATTCATTTCTGGTAATATTACTCTCCATGTCTTGCTGATTCGTCTGCTGATAATAAACACACATTTTTTCCTACACTTTTTCTCCCTTCATTCCTGCTGACTACCAAGTCCCCTTGAAACAATTTCTTCATCCACAACAGGAAGCCCAGTCATGGACAGAAGAACTGACTCGAAAGGCCATAATATGGGTAAGTCAGCCATGGAGGTTCTCTCACTGTCCTTACCTGCATCTTTTAATGTAGGCTATAAGGCCATTTCTACTGGCACAACTCCCCCACCTTTGGAATGCCTTTAAGGGCACTTGCATTACCATGAGAGTCTGCTATGATTATCAGTGCATGTGCATGCTCTGAAACACACGTTACTGAGAGCTACTATCACTGCCTTGGTATAGACATGACCATGTTCACAAGTCTTTTGCTGCTGAGGTGCCTGCTTGAACTCCTTCCTACTTAATGACTGCACTATCTGCACCTAAGTGGTCCATTCATTCCACTAAGGTAGGTGAAGGGCATTCCCAGGCTAAGCAGGAGCTCTACAGCCAATTCAGTCATGCATGAAAGCCC